>NC_045440.1:83079493-83194101 GCF_002776525.5 Piliocolobus tephrosceles
TCTATCTATCTATCTATCTATCTATCTATCTATCTATCTATCTATCTTTATAATTTATTTATATATATTACACACACACACATACATATGTGACTTTTTAGCCTGAACCTTACCTCCTACGTCTTCTTTCTCTAGGGTGCATATATATATGAAGAAGAGGTAGGAAGTATAAAGTTCAGGCTAAAAGGCTACAAGAAACTAAATGAAAACTTAAATAAAAAGATCTTGGGATAAAGAATTCTGAGTTATATTTTTGATATTGTCAATGATTCATTGCCTCAGGTACCCAGTTTATCTGAACACTCTGAAGAAGCTGTTGAAATATATGAACTCTAAAATAAAGTGATTCTAGAAAATTTTTATTTATTTAAACAACTCTACTTAATAATAGTCCATATGTAATAACATGTTTATTGAATACAGTCATCCCTCAGTATCCATGGGGATTTGTTCCAAGACACCCATGGATATCAAAATTTGCAGATGCTCAAGTCTCTTATATAAAATGATGTTACATAGTATTTATTTACAACCAGTGTACATTATTCTGCATAATTTAAATGATTTCTAGATTACTTAAAATATCTAATACAATGTAAATATTGTATAATAGTTGTTATACTATATTGTTTTTCTATTTCTATTATATTTATTATTATATTATTATTTTTTTCTTTTTCAAATACTTTCAAATATTTTTGATCAGCAGTTGGTAGAATCCACAGATACAGAATTCGTAGATATGAAGGGCTGACTGTGTATCTTATGGGCTAGGCAATGTGTTCATGTATTGATTCATATCCTTTTTCAACAACTCATTAGGAATTTTGAGTACTTCCACTTTAACAAAAAGAAAATGAGTTTTAGGGATTTCTAGCAAGATATTTCAAGTAATAAGTGATAGAGCTGGGATGTGTATGTGAGTGCGTACGCACATGTGTTTATGGTCATGTATGTATATTTACTGGTTTTCTTATCTGTAGAAAAATTAATCACCTAACATACAGATGCCCAAACAATCTTTTTCAAATTAAATGATGTGAATAGTTAGAAACAGTATTGTTCTTGACCTTGTTGGGTATATGTCTGGGACTCTTGGTAGACATTTAGGTTGTTATTTGGGACAAAACCAGCTTTCCTGGTCCAGGATGGTGGTTTAGGGGACAGCTCAGAAATGAAGAAAAAGAAAGCAATATAATCTGACCACATAACCAAGCACTGAGCTGTTTGCAGAATAATTATATAAATGTGTGTTTTTTAAATCAACTATACTATTGCCCAACCAAATATATATTAATTCTGAGCCTCTAAATTGTATTCTTTACAGAAAACCACCACTGATCATCTTTTGCTTGTTGATTATTTTTAGCATACTAAAATTCAAATTTGGAAGCATAATTGCCTTTTGAATAATCAATAGTTAAAGGTTAAAAAAATAGGAAAAGTCACAGGCTCTAATTTACAAGAACAAATGTTTCTTGCTTCTTTTTCTACTTCAGTTGATGATTGATGGATGAATCAAAAACTTGTACTAGAATAAAAATTAGAAAGTGGCTACCTTGGATGAATGAGAAAAAATCATCTAATTTCAACATAAAAGTATACAGAATGAACAACTGACAATATAACCAAATTAACTTAAAAGCAGCAACAACAGAATAGGTTTATAATTTTGGTTTAGTGGGAGCTGCACTACCAACTTCTGTATTAGTATCACCATGGAAAAACTAGCATGGGCACTCAGACTCTTGTACTCATAGATAATCCTCATTTTCTAACTGTGAAATGATTACTATTACATAATAATAGACATTAAAAAGTCTGTGCTAAGAAACCTTGATTATGCGAAATAGGTGGTCCTATTGTTTGAGGCCAATGCTGGGGTGAAATAAGCTTTACAGCAATTGGGGTAGTGCTGCTGCTGATGGCTCTGGGCATTTTCTGTATAAAATAGCAATCTGTGCTGTCTCTCATAACATGCAAGTTTTGGCAGGACACGTTTCCTTTTTCTTTTCTTTTCTTTTTTTTGAGACAGAGTCTCACTCTGTCATCCAGGCTGGAGTGCAGTGGTGTGACCTCAGCTCACTGAAACCTCCACCTCCCAGGTTCAAGCCATTCTCCTGACTCAGCCTCCTAGTAGCTGGGATTACAGACATGCACCACCATGCCTGGCTATTTATTTATTTATTTATTTATTTGTTTTATTTATTTATTTATTTTATTTTAAGTTCTAAGGTACATGTGCACAATGTGTAGGTTTGTTACATATGTATACATGTGCCATATTGGTGTGCTGCATCCATTAACTCATCATTTACATTAGGTATATCTCCTAATGCTATCACTCCCCCATACCCGTACCCCATGAGAGGCTTCGATGTGTGATGTTCCCCATCCTGTGTCCAAGTGTTCTCACTGTTCAATTTCCCCCATGAGTTAGAACATGCAGTGTTTGGTTTTCTGTCCTTGTGCTAGTTTGTGGAGAATGATGATTTCCAACTTCATCCATGTCTCTACAAAGGACATGAACTTATCCTTTTTTATGGCTGCACAGTATTCCATGGTGTATATGTGCCACATTTTCTTAATCCAGACTATCATTGATGGATAGTTGGGTTGGTTCCAAGTCTTTGCTGTTGTGAATAGTGCCACAATAAACATATGTGTGCATGTGTCTTTATAGTAGCATGATTTATAATACTTTGGGTATATACCCAGTAATAGATGGCTGGGTCAAATGGTATTTCTGGTTCTAGATCCTTGAGGAATCGCCACACTGTCTTCCACAATGGTTGAACTAGTTTACAGTCCCACCAACAGTGTAAAAGTGTTCCTGTTTCTCCACATCCTCTGCAGCACCTGTTGTTTCCTGACTTTTTAATGATCACCATTCTAACTGGTGTGAGATGGTATCTCATTGTGGTTTTGATTTGTATTTCTCTGATGGCCAGTGATGACGAGCATTTTTTCATGTGTCTGTTGGCTGCATAAATGTCATCTTTTGAGAAGTGTCTGTTCATATCCTTTGCCCACTTTTTGATGGGATTGTTTGATTTTTTCTTGTAAATTTGTTTAAATTCTTTGTAGATTCTGGATATTAACCCTTTGTCAGATGGATAGATTGTAAAAATTTTCTCCCATTCTGTGGGATGTTTGTTCACTCTGATGGTAATTTCTTTTGCTGTGCATAAGCTCTTTAGTTTGATTAGATCCTATTTGTCTATTTTTGCTTTTGTTACCATTGTTTTTGGTGTTTTAGTCACGAAGTCCTTGCCCATGCCCATGTCCTGAATGGTATTGTCTAGGTTTTCTTCTAGGGTTTTTATGGTTTTACGTCTTAACATTTAAGTCTTTAATCAAACTTTAATTAATTTTTGTATAAGGTGTAAGGAAGGGATCCAGTTTCAGCTTTCTACTTATGGCTAGCCAGTTTTCCCAGCACCATTTATTAAATAGGGAATCTTTTCCTCATTTCTTGTTTTCATCAGGTTTGTCAAAGATAAGATGGTTGTAGATTTCTAAGGGCTCTGTTCTGTTCCAATGGTCTATATCTCTGTTTTGGTACTAGTACCATGCTATTTTGGTTACTGTAGCATTGTAGCATAGTTTGAAGTCAGGTAGTGTGATGCCTCCAGTTTTGTTCTTGTGGCTTAGGATTGTCTTGGCAATGCAGGCTCTTTTTTGGTTCCACATGAACTTTAAAGTAGTTTTTTCCAATTCTGTGAGGAAAGTCATTGGTAGCTTGATGGGAATGTCATTGAATCTATAATTTACATGGGGCAGTATGGCCATTTTCATGATATTGATTCTTCCATGAGCATGGAATGTTCTTCCATTTGTTTGTGTCCTCTTTTATGTAATTGAGCAGTGGTTTGTAGTTCTCCTTGAAGAGGTCCTTCACATCCCTTGTAAATTGTATTCCTAGGTATTTTATTCTCCCTGTAGTGATTGTGAATGATAGTTCACTCATAATTTGGCTCTCTGTTTGTCTGTTATTGGTGTATAGGAATGCTTGTGATTTTTGCGCATTAATTTTCTATCCTGAGACTTTGCTGAAGTTTCTTATCAGCTTAAGGAGATTTTGGGCTGAGATGATGGGGTTTTCTGAATATACAATCATGTCATCTGCAAACAGAGACAATTTGACTTCCTCTTTTCCTAACTGAATACCCTTTATTTCTTTCTCTTGCCTGATTGCCCTGGCCAGAACTTCCAACACTGTGTTGAATAGCAGTGGTGAGAGAGGGCATCCTTGTCTTGTGCCAGTTTTCAAAGGGAATGCTTCCAGTTTTTGCCCATTCAGTATGATATTGGCTGTGGGTTTGTCATAAATAGCTCTTATTATTTTGAGATACGTCCCATCAATACCTAGTTTATTGAATGTTTTTAGCATGAAGGGCTGTTGAATTTTGTTGAAGGCCTTTTCTGCATCTATTGAGATAATCATGTGGTTTTTGTCTTTTGTTCTGTTTATATGATAGATTACGTTTACTGATTTGCGTATGTTGAACCAGGCTTGCATCCCAGGGATGAAGCCAACTTGATCATGGTGGATAAGCTTTTTGATGTGCTACTGGATTCAGTTTGCCAGTATTTTATTGAGAAGTTTTGCATTGATGTTCCTCAAGGATATTGGTCTAAAATTCTCCTTTTTTGTGTGTCTCTGCTAGGCTTTGGTATAAGGATGATGCTGGCCTCATAAAATGAGTTAGGGAGGATTCCCTCTTTTTCTATTGATTGGAATAGTTTCAGAAGGAATGGTTCCAGTTCCTCATTGTACTTCTGGTAGAATTCGGCTGTGAATCCATGGGGTCCTGGACTTTTTCTGGTTGGTAGGCTATTAATTATTGCCTCAATTTCAGAGCCTGTTATTGGTCTATTCAGGGATTCAACTTCTTCCTGGGTTAGTCTTGGGAGGGTGTGTGTGTCCAAGAATTTATCCATTTCTTCTAGATTTTCTAGTTTATTTGCATAGAGGTGTTTATAGTATTCTCTGATGGTAGTTTGTATTTCTGTAGGATCAGTGGTGATATCCCCTTTATCATTTTTCATTTCATCTATTTGATTCCTCTCTCTTTTCTTCTTTATGAGTCTTGCTAGTGGTCTATCAATTTTGTACATCTTTTCAAAAAACCAGCTTCTGGATTCATTGATTTTTTTTTTTGAAGAGTTTTTTGTGTCTCTATCTCCTTCAGTTCTGCTCTGATCTTCGTTATTTCTTGCCTTCTGCTAGCTTTTGCATGTGTTTGCTCTTGCTTCTCTAGTTCTTTTAATTGTGATGTGAGGGTGTCAATTTTAGATCTTTCCTGATTTCTCTTGTGGGCATTTAGTGCTATAAATTTCCCTGTACACACTGCTTTAAATGTGTCTCAGAGATTCTGGTATGTTGTGTCTTTGTTCTCATTAGTTTCAAAAAACATCTTTATTTCTGCCTTCATTTCGTTATGTATCCAGTAGTCATTCAGGAGCAGGTTGTTCAGTTTCCATGTAGTTGTGCAGTTTTGAGTTTCTTAATCCTGAGTTCTAGTTTGATTGCACTGTGGTCTGAGACACAGTTTGTTATAATTTCTGTTCTTTTACATTTGTTGATGAGTGCTTTACTTGCAACTATACGGTCAATTTTGGAATAAGTGTGATGTGGTGCTGAGAAGAATGTATATTCTGTTGATTTGGGGTGGAGAGTTCTGTAGATGTCTATAAGGTCCACTTGGTGCAGAGCTGAGTTCAATTCCTGGATATGCTTGTTAACTTCCTCTCTCATTGATCTGTCTAATGTTGACAATGGGGGGTTAACATCTCCCATTATTATTGTGTAGGAGTCTAAGTCCCCAACATAGCAAGGAAAACCAACATTCAAATTCAGGAAATAGAGAGAACACCACAAAGATACTCCTTGACAAGAACAACTCCAAGACACGTAATTGTCACATTCATCAAAGTTGAAATGAAGGAAAAAATGTTAAGGGCAGCCAGAGAGAAAAGTCGGGTTACTCGCAAAGGGAAGCCCATCAGACTAACATGGATCTCTTGGCAGAAACTCTACAAGCCAGAAGAGAGTGGGGGCCCATATTCAACATTCTTAAGGCAAAGAATTTTCAACCCAGAATTTCATTACTAGTGAAACTAAGCTTCAAAAGTGAAGGAGAAATAAAATCCTTTACAGACAAACAAAGGCTGAGAGATTTTGTCACCACCAGGCCTGCCTAACAAGAGCTCCTGAAGGAAGCACTAAACATGGAAAGTAACAACCAGTACCAACCACTTCAAAAACATGCCAAATTGTAAAGACCATCAATGCTAGGAAGAAACTGCATCAACTAACGGACAAAATAACCAGCTAACATCATAATGACAGGATAAAATTCACACATAACAATATTAACCTTAAATGTAAATGAGCTAAATGCCCTAATTAAAAGACACAGACTGGCAAATTGGATAAGGAGACAAGACCCATTAGTATGCTGTATTCAGGAGACCCATCTCATGTGCAGAGACACACATAGGCTCAAAATAAAGGGATGGAGGAAGATCTAAGCAAATGGAAAACAAAAAAAGCAAGGGTTGCAATTATAGTCTCTGATAAAGTAGATTTTAAACCAACAAAGGTCAAAAGAGACAAAGAAGGCCATTACATAATGGTAAAGGGATCAATTCAACAAGAAGAGCTAACTATCCTAAATATATATGCACTCAGTACAGGAGCACCCAGATTCATAAATCAAGCCCTTAGAGACCTATAATTTTTTATGCTTATTTTTATTAGAGATGGTATTTTGGCATGTTGGCCAGGGTGATCTAGAACTTCTGACCTCAGGTGATCCGCCTGCCTTGGTCTCCCAAAATGCTGGGGTTACAGGTGTGAACCACCACACCTGGCCAAGACAAGTTTCAAATAATGCTGAACTGATGGTTAACGTTACTCTAAAAAAAAAAAAAAAACCTCAAATTCTTATTAATCAAAAACTGAAAGACTGGGCCAATCAATCTAGTGGTGTTGAAAGGAAGGAATTGAGGGAGATAAACCAGAGGCAGATGAGAGCCAGATAGGCACTGCATTTTACATTCTGTTCATAATGATGTATGTTTATATATGAAGTATATTGCTTTTGACTTCTGCCTAATTTTTTACGTTATAAATCCACCATCTTTGACTTTTCCATTTCCCATATAAGGTTAAGCCAACTTAATTCAGCTCCCATTTACCTCAAAAGGTGCAGAGATGAATAACCTTATACATATGCCCTAATGGATTTGATAATAGTTTCTCTGACTCATATAGTCAGAGGAGAGATTATTGAGTCATTGGGTACATGTCTACATAATTAGTTCCCCGAATACTGGATAATGCTTTTCAAAGTGGCTTATCAGTTTAACCACTTATTAATGGAGAATGAAGGATTCTGCTTTCATGAGAATTCTTGGAATTACCTATTATATGTTTGCCTAACATATGGATTAAACATTGTATCTTATTTTAATTATTAAAAGGAGTTTGATTAGCTATGAAACCAAGCATATTACAAAAAATACATTTCTAAGTCATTTGGACTTCTCTTTTTGATGTGGTTTGTCTGTGTCCCCACCCAAATCTTATCTTGAGTTATAACTTCCACAATTCTCATGTGCTGTGGGAGAAACTTAGTGGGAGGTCATTGAATTATGGGGGCAGGTCTTTCCTATGCTGTTCTCATGATAGTGAATGAGTCTTACATCTGATGGTTTTAAAAACAGGAGTTTCCTTGCACAAGCTCTGTCTTTGCCTGCCACCATCCATGTAAGACATGACTTGTTCCTCCTTGCCTTCTTCCATGATTCTGAAGCCTCTCCAGCCATGTGGAATTGTAATTCCTTCAACCTCTTTTTTCTTCCCAGTGTTGGGTATGTCTTTTCCAGCAGCATGAAAATGGACTAATACACTTTTGTATGTTGGCAATTTATAGCCTTTGCTGATTTTTCTTAGATTTTCTGTTTGTTATATATTTATCAGCAGGACCTTGCAAGTTGCTGGTATTAATTACAGAATGATTTTAGACATCAAAAATGCCATTTCCTATCAGACAATGCCTGTTAACCTTGCATATGATGTTCTTTATTGAATTGAAATGTTAATTTCAATGTAGTCAAAATTTCTGTGATTGCTTTGAATGCTTGAAAATGATTGTTGGGAATAACGTTGACAATCCTAAGGAAATTGAATACTCAAACAAAGGATTCTTAGCAAAGCAATTTTATTTCTGTGCAGAGGGGTGCTTCTCCTTGGCCAGTCACCATGAGAGCACACCTGAACAAAGGCGCAAAAGAGCCTTTATTCCTGACACAAGTCCTGCCCCTATACCCTTTCCCCATTGGCCTGGATCAGGCCATACAATCTAAACTAATCCCAGTTGGCTAAACATTTGAACGTTTTTTTAAGATAAGGTGGGCACAGAAGGGAGAAAGAGGAAAGGGGATAGGGTATCTGCAAAGAGCTAGAGAGCTAGTCTTCTTTCCAAATAAGGAAAGAAATATGAGCTGGTACTGATAACGCCTGGTACTGTGGCATGTCGGGGCATGTAATAAAGGCAGAGAGGACAAAAAAAGACACAAAATAAAAAGGGGTGGGAGAGTACTATGAATTAAAGAATAAAGGATTGATCAGGCTATTTGAAGAGAAACCTAATCATATCCCACATGATGCATTGTTTAAATACAGCTTTTATATATCAATTAGCTCACAATTATTTACCAGTTATTTAAATCTTTTCTGTCTTTGTGTAATTTGTGTTCAGTTTCATCTGTTTCTGAAAGTGATGTGATAAATTCTTTAGTTATAATTGATTCAAAGTTTCTTTATAATTTGCTCACTTTTATAACTCTATTGCAACATTTTTGCTTTATTTTAACATGTGTACGATGTGCAGGTTTGTTACATAGGTATACATGTGTCATGTTGGTTTGCTGCATCCATCAGCTCATCATTTACATTAGGTATTTCTCCTAATGCTATCCCTCCCCCAGTCCTCCACCCTGCAACAGGCCCTGTGTGATGTTCCCCACCTGTGACCAAGTGTTCTCACTGTTCAATTCCTGCCTATGAGTCAGAACATGCAGTGTTTGATTTTCTGCCCTTGTGATAGTTTGCCAAGAATGATGGTTTCCAACTTCATCCGTGTCCTTGCAAAGGACATGAATTCATCCTTTTTTATGGCTACAAAGTATTCCATGGTGTATATGTGTCACATTTTCTTAATCCTAATGGACACTTGGGTTGGTTTCACATCTTTGCTATTGTGAATAGTGCCACAATAAACATATGTGTGCATATGTCTTTATGGTAGCATGATTTATATAAACCCAGTATATACCCAGTAATGGGATTTCTGGGTCAAATGGTATTTCTATTTCTAGATCCTTGAGGAATTGCCACATTGTCTTCCACAATGGTTTAACTAATTTACATTCCCATCAACAGTATAAAAGTGCTCCTACGTCTCCACATCCTCTCCAGCACCTGTTGGTTCCTGACTTCTTAATGATCACCATTCTAACTGGTGTGAGATCATATCTCATTGTGGTTTTGATTTGCATTTCTCTGATGACCAGTGATAATAAGCATTTTTTCATGCATCTGTTGGCTACATAAATGTCTTCTTTTGAAAAGTGTCTGTTCATATCCTTCACCCACTTTTTGCTGGGGTTGTTTGATTTTTTTCTTGTAAATTTGTTTAAGTTCTTTGTAGATTCTGAATATTAGCCCTTTGTCAGATGGGTAGATTGCAAAAATTTTCTCCCATTCTGTAAGTTGCCTGTTCACTCTGATGGTAATTTCTTTTGCTATGCAGAAGCTCTTTAGTTTGGTTAGATCCCATTTGTCTATTTTGGCTTTTGTTGCCATTGCTTTTGGTGTTTTAGTCATGAAGTCCTTGCCCATGACTATGTCCTGAATGGTATTGCCTAGGTTTTCTTCTAGGGTTTTTATGGTTTTAGATCTAATATTTAAGTCTTTAATCCATCTTGAATTAATTTTTTGTATAAGGTGTAAGGAAGGAATCCAGTTTCAGTTTTCTGCATATGGCTAGCCAGTTTTCCCAGCACCACTTATTAAATATGGAATCCTCTCCTAATTTCTTATTTTCGTCAGGTTTGTCAAAGATCAGATGGTTGTAGATGTGTGGTATTATTTCTGAGGCCTCTGTTCTTTTCCATTGGTCTATATTTCTGTTTTGGTACCAGTACCATGCTGTTTTGGGTACTGTAGCATTGTAGAATAGTTTGAAGTCAGGTAGTGTGATGTCTCCAGAGTTGTTCTTTGTGCTTAGGATTGTCTTGGCAATGCGGACTCTTTTTTGGTTCCATGTGAACTTTAAGTAGTTTTTTCCAATTCTGTGAAGAAAGTAATTGGTTGCTTGATGGGAATAGCATTGACTCTATACATTACCTTGGGCAGTATGAACATTTTCATGATATTGGTTCTTTCTATCCATGAGAATGGAATGTTCTCCATTTGTTTGTGTCCTCTTTTATTTCACTGAGCAGTGGTTTGTAGTTCTTGAAGAGGTCCTTTACATCCCTTGTAAGTTGGATTCCTAGGTATTTTATTCTCTTTGAAGCAATTGTGAACGGAAGTTCATTCCTGATTTGGCTCTCTGTTTGTCTGTTACTGGTGTATAAGAATGCTTGTGATTTTTGCACATTAATTTTGTATCCTGAGACTTTGCTGAATTTGCTTATCAGCTTGAGATTTTGGGCTTAGATGATGGGGTTTTCTAAATATACAATCATGTCATCTGGAAACAGGGACAACTTGAATTCCTCTTTTCCTAATTGAATACCCTTTATTTATTTCTCTTGCCTGTTTGCCCTGGCCAGAACTTCTAACACTATGTTGAATAGGAGTAGTGAGAGAAGGCTTCCTTTTCTTGTTCCCGTTTTCAATGGGAATGCTTCCATCTTTTGCCCAGTCAGTGTGATATTGGCTGTGGGTTTGTCATACATAACTCTTATTATTTTGAGATACGTTCCATCAATACCTAGTTTATTGAGAGTTTTTAGCAGGAAGAGCTGTTGAATGTTGTCAAAGGTGTTTTCTGCATCTGTTGGGATAATCATGTGGTTTTTGTCGTTGATTCTGTTTATGTTATGGATTACATTTATTGATTTGTGTATGTTGAACCATCATTGCATCCTAGGGATGAAGCCGACTTGATCATGGTGGATACCTTTTTGATGTGCTGCTGGATTCAGTTTGCCAGTATTTTATTGAGGATTTTCACATCAATGTTCAACAGGGATATTGGTCTAAAATTCTCTTTTTTTGTTGGGTCTCTGCCAGGCTTTGGTATCAGGATGATGCTGGCTTCATAAAATGAGTTATGGAGGCTTCTCTCTTTCTCTATTGCTTGGAATAGTTTCAGAAGGAATGATAGAGCTCTTCTTTGTACCTCTGGTAGAACTCAGCTGTGAATCCATCTGGTCCTGGATGTTTTCTGGTTGGTAGGCTATTAATGATTGCCTCAATTTCAGAGCCTGTTATTGGTTTATTCAGGGATTCAACTTCTTCCTGGTTTAGTCTTGGGTGGGTGTATATGTTCAAGAATTTATCAATTTCTTCTAGATGTTCTAGTTTCTTTGCATAGAGGTGTTTATAGTATTCTCTGATGGTATTTTGTATTTCTGTGGGATCGGTGTTTATATCTCCTTTATCATTTTTTATTGTGTCTATTTGATTCTTCTCTCTTTACTTCTTTAGTAATCTTGCTAGCGGTCTATTTTGTTGATCTCTTCAAAAAACCAGCTCCTGGATTCATTGATTTTTTTGAAGGGTTTTTGTGTCTTTATGTACTTTGGTTTTGCTCTGATCTTAGTTATTTCTCCCCTTCTGCTAGCTTTTGAATGTGTTTGCTCTTGCGTTTCTAATTCTTTTATTTGTGATGTTAGGGTGTTGATTTTAGATCTTTCCTGCTTTCTCTTGTGGGCATTCAGTGCTGTAAATTTCCCTGTACACACTGCTTTAAATGTGTCTCAGAGATTCTGGTACATTATGTCTTTGTTCTCATTGGTTTCAAATAACATCTTTATTTCTGCCTTCATTTCCTTATTTACCCAGTAGTCATTCAGGAGCAGGTTGTTCAGTTTCCATGTAGTTGTGTGGTTTTGAGTGAGTTTTTTAATCCTGAGTTCTAATTTGATTGCACCGTGTTCTGAGAGAGTTTGTTGTGATTTCTGTTCTTTTACATTTGCTGAGGAGTGCTTTATTTCCAATTATGTGGTCACTTTTAGAATAAGTGCAATTGTGCTGAGAAGATTGTACATTCTGTTCATTTGGGGTGGAGAGTTCTGTAGATGTCTATTAGGTCCGGTTAGTCCAGAGCTGAATTCAAGTCCTGGATATCTTTCTTAACCTTCTGTCTCATTGATGTGTCTAACATTGACAATGGGGTGTTACAGTCTCCCATTATGATTGTGTGGGAGTATAAGTCTCTTTGTAGGTCTCTAAGGACTTGCTTTATGTAGGTCTCCAAGGACTCCTATATTGGGTGCATATATATTTAGGATAGTTAGCTCTTCTTGTTGAACTGATCCCTTTATCATTATGTAATGCCCTTCTTTGTCTCTGTTTTTTTTTTTTTTTTTTTTTTTGAGATGGAGTCTCATTCTGTCACCCAGGCTGGAGTGCAGTGGCATGATCTCAGCTCACTGCAGGCTCCACCTCCTGGGTTCATGCCATTCTCCTGCCTCAGCCTCCTGAGTAGCTGGAACTACAGGTGTCTGCCACCACACCTGGCTAATTTTATTTTTGTATTTTTAGTAGAGACGGGGTTTCACCATGTTAGCCAGGATGGTCTCAATCTCCTGACCTCGTGATCCACCTGCCTCAACCTCCCAAAGTGTTGGGATTACAGGCGTGAGCTACTACACCTTGCCTCTTTGTCTCTTTTGATCTTTGCTAGTTTAAAGTCTGTTTTATCAGAGACTAGGACTGCAACCCCTACTTTTATTTTGTTTTTCATTTGCTTGGTAGATCTTCCTCCATCCTTTTACTTTGAGCATATGTGTGTCTCTGCACATGAGATGGGTCTCCTGAATACATCACATGATGGGTCTTGACTCTTTATTCAATTTGCCAGTCTGTGTCTTTAACTGGGGCATTTAGTCCATTTACACTTAAGGTTAATATTGTTATGTGTGAATTTTATCCTGTCATTATGATGTTAGCTGGTTATTTTGCCCATTAATTGATGCTGTTTCTTCATAGGGTCAATGGTCTTTACCCTTTGGCATGTTTTTGCTGTGGCTGGAACCAGTTTTTCCTTTCCATGTTTAGTGCTTCCTTCAGGAGCTCCTGTAAGGCAGGCCCACGTGGTGGTGACAAAATCTCTCAGTGTTTGCTTGTCTGTAAAAGATGTTACTTCTCTTTCACTTATGAAGCTTAGTTTGGTTGGATGTGAAATTCTGGGTTGAGAATTCTTTTCTTTAAGAATGTTGAATATTGGCCACCACTCTCTTCTGGCTTGTAGGGTTTCTGCCGAGAGATCTGCTATTAGTCTGATGGGCTTCCCTTTGTGGGTAACCCAGCCTTTCTCTATGGCTGCCCTTAACATTTTTTCCTTCATTTCAACCTTGGTGAATCTGACAATTATATGTCTTGGGATTGCTCTTCTCAAGGAGTCTGTTTGTGGTGTTCTCTGTATTTCCTGAATTTGAATGTTGGCCTGTCTTGCTAGGTTGGGGAAGTTCTCCTGGATAATATCCCGAAGATTGTTTTCCAACTTTGTTCCATACTTCTTGTCACTTTCTGGTGCACCAATCAAATGTAGATTTGGTCTTTTCACATAGTCCCATATTTCTTGGGGGCTTTGTTCATTTCTTTTTATAGTTTTTTCTCTAAACTTGTCTTCTCACTTTTTTCCATTAATTTGATCTTAAATAACTGATGTCCTTTCTTCTACTTGATCGAATTGGCTATTGAAGCTCGTTCATGCATCCTGAAGTTCTTGTGCTATGGTTTTCAGCTCCATCAGGTCATTTAAAGTATTCTCTAAACAGTTTATTGTAGTTAACCATTCATCTAACCTTTTTTCAATGTTTTTAGCTTCCTTGAGATGGGTTAAAACATGCTCCTTTAGCTTGTTATTACCAACCTTTTGAAGTCTACTTCTGTCAACTTATCAAAGTCATTTTCCATCCAGCTTTGTTTCCTTGCTGGTTAGGAGCTGTGATCCTTTGGAGGGGTAGAGGTGCTCTTGTTTTTAGAATTTTCAGCTTTTCTGCTCTGGTTTCTCCCCATCTTTGTGATTTCACCTACCTTTGGTCTCTGATATTGGTGACCTACAGATGGGGTTTTGGTGTGGATGTCCTTTTTGTTGATATTTATGCTATTCCTTTCTGTTTGTTAGTTTTCCTTGTAACAGTCAGGTCCCTCATCTGCAGTTCTGTTGGAGTTTGCTGGAGGTCCATTCTAGACCCTATTTGCCTGGCTATCATCAGTGGAGGCTCAGTTGGAAATGCAGAAATCACCTGTCTTCTGTGTCAATCATGCTGCGATCTGTAGACAGGAGCTGTTCCCATTCAGCCATCTTGGAACAAACTTCTCCTTCATTTTTATTTTTGCTTTATTTTTTGAAGGCATAAGAGAGAGGATTGCAGATATACAAATCATGGCACACCAATATCAACAGTTTATGCAAAAATCATTTTTTATGCATTTTTCCATTTTCATTACTCATTCCTACTCCTATACCCATTCCTATGTTCACTACAGAAAGCCACTCCAATATATTGAGCATCTAGTCATGGATATCCATATATACTTCCATGATCTATATTTTTTGTTTTGTTTATTGATGTATATCTCTTAAACTTAATTTCATTGTTTTACTCTGGTAGAGATGACATACTGTTCCTGAATTCTTTTGAGTTTTTTTTTTTTTTTTTCCTCAAAAGCAGTTTTTACCCTGATTCTATTGTGTCTAAGGACAGCTTTATCTTGTTTTTGCCTTTAAAGATAGTTCAGCTGGACATTAAAATGTTAGTTTAAATGTACTTTCCTTTAGAAACTGATAATATTATTCCTTTGTAATCTTGTATTCAGAGTCAATTTGTGTTCCTTTATAGGTAATTTGGTTCTTTTGATCTCTTTTGCTCTTTGTTTCTGATCCCTTAAAAATCTGTCTGTGGGTCTGTTTTCTCTTCTTATGGATCATACTCGTTTTGTGATAAAATGCTTCATTCTCTAGGCTTACATTATCTTTTTCTTTTCTCAATTCTGAGATAGTTTGAATCATGATTTTCTACCCTCTTCTATTTTTTCTTTCCATTTGAGTTTCCTGATATGCGATGATACTTTTACATCTGTCTTCTTTATATCCTATATCGAGTATTTTTTTCCTTGAGAAGTTTCCTGTTTGTGTTTTTCATACATCTCCTTATTTTTCCTAAAGTATATTTTCTTAAAATGTCAAGGTAATGAATATATGTGAAAATAAATAATTTCCAGCCAAGCCGTGGTTTGTGCCCTTCCTGATGAGTTTTAAGAAATAAAGAAAACCTGTATTCAAAAAGAGAAAGAAGCAAATACATTTTAAAATGGGCAACATATGCAAACATGCAATTAATAGAAGGAAAAAAAGAGTAGACAATGAAATAAAAAATGCTCAATCACATTGCCAATCATGCAGTGATAATTAGAACCATAATATTACTATATACCACCAAATTAGCAACATTAAAAAATAAGTGACAAAATGCTGATGAAAATGTGGAGTAATAGAAACTCTCACACACTTTTAGTGGGAGTGGAAATTGGTGTAACTATATCAGTAAGCATCTTACCAACACAGTAGCTGTACATACATACCCTAAAACTAGCAATTCAAAACTCATAAATGTCCTCTGAGAAAATTCATGGACAATTACTGGAGGGTGCATGTACAACATTTTTTCTAGTAACACTTTTCTGAGATAACTTACAATTCTTCCCATCAAAAATGTCTACCTGTAATATAAAAAAAATTTCTATAATCATGCAATGAACTATTATACAGCAATGAAAATGGATGTACTACACCTTCACAGAGCAACAAAATCCCTACAACTCAATGTTGAGCAAAGAAAACTTTATACAAAAGAGTTCAAATTGTATGATTCCATTTATATAAAGTTCAAAAATGTGAAAATATTACATTATTTAGGAAATTAATACATAATGGGTAAGCACAAGTGTTGAATAAATACTAAAAGCGTGTTTTACAAGTGTATTAGAGGAGAAGGCAAACAAATGTGGAAAATTCTGTAAGACCAAAAAGAGAACACAACAAATCCTGACAAATGAGTGATCATAGAAGTCTCTGGGTTTCTGGTCAGCCCAGAGGCTCACTTCAACCCAGAGGCCTACTCTGCTAGGAACAGGAGACAAAACCTAGGGCTTAAACACAGAAAATCATAAGATTGAAAATCTCTAAAGATTAGTCAACTTAGTAAAATGGATAAATGAAACAAACATACATATATAAATAAGCAAATAAAAAAATTCTACCCTGCCAATAAAATATGCTGTTTATGGCCTTTGGTTGTAGGCAGAGTGGGGAAATATTTCCCCCTAAGAAGACTGAATTATAAACTGTTCCTAATGTGGCAAGGAAACTGCATTTCAATAACATATATGGCTGAAAACTCCAAACTTAGGACTTTATTCTAAAGTAGCTCCGGTTTTTTAGTTCACTTAAACTCTTGGGAGATGCAAATGAAGGTCATTTCTGGAATATTACAACTTAGTTCAGGACTAAAATAATTCCCACAGATAAGTTCCAGAGAAAATTAATTCACAAAAGGATATCACAGAAACAGGAGAAAATTTTGCTATGAGGGAGAGTAAGCAGAAATAAAAAGGAACAGATTGAGATTAGAAAATAGTATAGTTATAAAATAATTCACTAAATTAAAGGAATAAAGGAGAAAAACATCTGTAAAAATATCTTGTACAATTTAACACCCAAAACGATAAAACTCTGGCAAGCTAAAAATAGAAGTGAGCTGTTTAAAAAATCTAATAAAATGCATGTTTACTTAGATTTAGATTTAGCTATACATGACAGCAAACTCAAGATTACTGTCTTAAATATGATAATGTTTATGTCTCTTTCATAAATGAAGTCCATAAATAGGAAGTTCAGGGATGCTCTAGATGCTCAATAATCATCAGTTGTTCAGAAAGCTGCCTTCTCTCTATATCCTCAAATAGCAGTGAGACAGAGAGAGAACTTGGCTGTCTTCATCTTATATAATACCAATCCTGCTACTGGGTCTCCACCTGCATAACTTCATTCAAATCTAATTATCTTCCAAAGGCCCCATTTCCAAATACTATCTGATATGGTTAGGCTTTGTGTCCCCACCCAAATCTCATCTTGAATTGTAATTCTCATAATCCCCATAATCCCCACATGTCAAAAGACCAGGTGGAGGGGGTGGTTTTACCCCATGCTATCCTCCTGCTAGTGAATGAGTTCTCATGAGAACTAATGGTTTAAAAGCGGCACTTCTCCCTTTGCGCGCTCTCTCTCTCTCTGGCTGCCATGTAAGATGTGCCTTGCTTTCCCTTCACCTTCTGCCATGATTATAAGTTTCCTGAGGCCTCCCTAGGCATGCAGAACTGTGAGTCAATTAAACTTCTTTACTGTATAAATTACCTAGCCTCAGGCAGTTCTCTAAAGCAGTATGAGAACTAATATACCATCACACTAGGAATTAAGACTTCAACATATGAATATTGGGGAGATCATTTAGTCCACAGCAGGAGCTATTTGTTGTACTAAACTAAAATGTGGGCCTTCTATTAATAATACAGACATTTTTATAAAACAGTATTTTAGCAAACCTAATGGAAAATAGAGAAACGTTAAAGAATGCACTTTAAATAGAAACTGCACAAGGAAGGCCACTGTATTATGCCTGTTCAGTGTTGTAATAGAAATCTGAACTGTATAACAAAGCATATAAATTATAAATTATGAATGAAAGCATCAACACTACAAATGTATTAATAAGACTGTATACACAAAGAGACCCAATGAGTTTTGGAAATGATTATTATAATTAAAGAGACAGTTAAGCAAAGTTTCTAAATATAAGAATATGCAAAAATAAAATGTATTTCTCTACATTAGAAAATTGCAATTAGAAGCACAATTTAAAAACTGACAATAAAAAGGGTTTCCAAGTAATAAATACATGGTAGTATAGTGGTGAGCATAGCTGCCTTCCAAGTAATAAATACAAAAGGAAGTACAAGATCTTAATGGAAAAATTTATAGAAGTTGGTAAAAAATGTAACAGAATAGCTAAACAAATCAAGAAATATAGCCAGTTCATGACAATTCAATCCAAAATAATCCATTAATTCAAGGCAATTTAAATAAAATTTTTTATAGTAAATGTAAAGGAAACATAGATCATCCAATAAAGGTATTATTTCATACTATATCAAAATTTAAGATAGATTAAAAATTAAATATGAAAAGCAAAACTTGTAATATTTGTGAAGTAAATGTAGGTAAATCTTGCAACTAAAATACATTTTCTGTTTTTTTTTTTTTGAAACGAAGTCTCGCTGTGTCCCCAGGCTGGAGTGCAGTGGCGATCTTGGCTCACTGCAAGCTCCGCCTTCCAGGTTTATACGATTCTCCTTCCTCAACCTCCCGAGAAACTGGGACTACAGGTGCCGGCCAACACACCTGGCTAATTTTTTTGTATTTTTAGTAGAGACGGAGTTTCACCGTGTTAGCCAGGATGGTCTCTATCTCCTGACCTCGTGATCCACCCGCCTTGGCCTCCCAAAGTGCTGTGATTATAGGCGTGAGCCACTGCACCCAGTCAAAAGTGCAGTTTTTTTTTTTTTTTTTTTTTTTTTTTTTTTTTTTTTTAAAGAGCGAAAAGTATGGACAAGAAATAAAAGGCTTTATAAACATCTTTACTTTAAAATTGAGGCTATACCATAAATAAGGATGAGTTCGTGTCCTTTGTAGGGACATGGATGCAGCTGGAAAGCATCATTCTCAGCAAACTATCGCAAGAACAGAAAACCAAACACCGCATGTTCTCACTCACAGGTGGGAATTGAACAATGAGATCATTTGGACTCTGAAAGGGGAACATCACACACCAGGGCCTATTATGGGGAGTGGGGAGGGGGGAGGGATGGCATTGGGAGTTATACCTGATGTAAATGACGAGTCGATGGGTGCTGACGAGTTGATGGGTGCAGCACACCAACATGGCACAAGTATACATATGTAACAAACCTGCACGTTATGCACATGTACCCTAGAACTTAAAGTATAATAATAAAAAAATAAGATAAAATAAAATTGAGGCTATAGCTTCACCATAAACAGTTATAGTAAAGTGAAAAGCTAAGCTTCAAGTAGAAGATCACTTAAACACATAAAATAAATAAGACATTTCTTTTTTAAACACAAATATTTCTGAAAACTATTATCAAAAGACAAATAATCACTTAGAAAAATAGGCAGGAAACACATTTGAAAGAGGAAATGAATGGCTAATAAACATAAGATGCCCCACCTAATTTGTAAACAGGAAACTAATTAAAATCAGTAAGATTATAATTTTAAACCTTTCAGTTTAGTAAAATTTTAAGTCTGCTAATTCTAAGTATTGGTCAGGATGTAAGCTAATACTCCTGTCTGTATTTGCTGTGGCATTACCTTGTATAGCTAAACAATTTCCCTCTAAAATAATACTTCTACTCCTTTGATATGTCCTAGAGAAAGTCATTGTAACATGTGAACAAAGATACATGTATAAAAATATTAATAGCAACATTTTTCATAGCAGGATAAAACTAGACACAACGAAAAGTCCAAAGTCAGCTGGGTAAATTGTGCTATATTTGTAAGATAGAATACAAAACAGTTGTGAGAATGAATAAGTTAGTATTTCACACAATCACAAGGGTGAATTTCGCAAACACAATGAAAACAGTAAGTTGCAAGAAAAACCATTTAATATTATTCAGTTTCAATACAATTAAAATAATACTAATCATAAATAAGTATTATTTTGCAAAACATAACTGTGTGTAAAGGAATGATAAAAATAAAAAATTCAAGATAACATTTACTTCTGGGTTGAATGTAGGCTATGCCATCCAGGAAAGGTGCATAGAAAACTTTAAGGTGTGAGTACTCATGAATATTTTAAAGCTGAGAAGGGAGTACATTAATATTCATTTATTATTATTTAATATGAATAAAATATTTAATAAAAGCATAAAAAAATGAATGCAGTAAATCTGCAAATACTGATATATAAGGATTTAGTTTCAAAAACAAAGAAACAATTGAGAACATATGGAATATACAAATTACATATTTGTCATGTTCATATAAATTGTTTTAGAGAATGGGACACAAAACCTTGGGATGCAGATTTTTGGTACTATTGGAATATAGAACTGGAAATCTCTGGGAGGAAAATAATGAAATAGATAAAATAATACTAAAATTGCTTTTAGTATAATTTTATGGTCAGGTACATATATTTTTGAATTCATTTAAAATAATAATGGTAGTTACCTGGATGATGGAATAATGAGCCATTTTATGGTGTCTTTAGGTAGAGTTGAATTTTTAAAATCTTCTGAAATTGTTATTTAAAATGATTTTCTCTAGGTAGTTCAACTGGAGAGAGTAAAATGACTTAACCTCACATTTATACCCTTTAGGTTTTGTTTTAGTTTATTACTTTTTGCAGGAATTCCTGTTAATAAAAAAACAAATAATAGGCACTCATGCTGAGAGAAACCTGTCCTGTTGTTAATAAAATCTTTTACACTTGAGAGAAGTAAAATACCTGAACTTTCAAAAACAAAACAATATTTTATTCCCCAAAGCCATGGATCCAGAGCAAAGAAAAACTTTTATAGAATAAATTTGGCTGGCCACAGGCAAACAAATTGATTACATGCTTATTGGGTGATCAAGTTAAAGCTATTCTTTTTTTTTTTTTTTTTTCCTGAGAGGGATTATCGGTCTGTCACTGGGCTATAGTGCAGTGGCACCATCTCTGCTCACTGTAACCTTCGCCTCCCGGGTTCAAGTGATTTTCCCGCCTCAGCTTCCCGAGTAGCTGGGACTACAGGCACGTGCCACCATGCCCAGCTAATTTTTGTATTTTTAGTAGAGATGGGGTTTCACCATGTTGACCAGGATGGTCTTGATCTCTTGACTTCGTGATCTCCCCGCCTCAGCCTCCCAAAGTGCTGGGATTACAGGCATGAGCCACCACATCCAGCCAAAGCTATTTTCTAAATAAGATTTGGTAAACAATTGTTAGAAAAATTTGACATTAAGAAAAGTGGTTTTATGGTGAAATTCTTTAACAGACTTAATGTTTCAGATTAGTTTTATGTTTTTAGCAGAATAGTGCACAGTGCAGAGATTTCTCATATACTCTTTCCCTTCACAGAGGCATAGCCTCCCTCATTATCAATATCTCCACCAGAGTGGTACATTTGTCACTATTTATGAACCTACATTGACACATAATTACCACCCAGAATCCAAGACCATAGTTTGCATTAGGGGGTCACTCTTGGTATTGTGCAGGGAGGAAGAAGCCTCCCTGTATTCCTAGTTTACTGGGGAAGTGGTTTTTTAAAAAATTAAAGTCAAATGATTCTACTGCCAGAGGAAAATCTCCTTGACCACTTGGCCCAAAACAATGCATATTATCTTATAGAAAATGAAAGGGCACAGAGTCTGAAAAGGCTGGCGTAGCACCTGGAAAATATCTCTATACTTCCTCGTCAAAATTCCAGAGGCTTTGTCCTTCTTTCCTTCGCTAAGTCGTAATTCTACATCCCATTACTCATTTCAGTAAAATACCCCATTTTTCCAATAATTAACATTTTTTGTTTCATTTAGAAAGACGTGATCTCTCTCTTTTAGTCAAAAGAAACATGCCCAATTCTCAAAGCAGTATCATATTTTTTCAGATATAGCTTTGTTGATGTATTCTTCACATACTATCCAATTCACCCATTTAAATTGTACAATTCAGTGATTTTGAGTTTGTCACGGGGTTGTGTAAAAATTACCCCAATCTGATTTTAAAATATTTTTGTTTCCCCTAAAAGAAACTCCATTAGCACTCATTATTCCACACTTACTCAAGCCCTATGTAACTATTAATCTTTTATTTCTACGTATTTGCATATTCTGACTGGATCTCTTTGCTTTTAACAGTTATACATAGTTGCCATAACTTTATCACAAATGTAGTAGCTTAAAACAATTTTTATCTTACAATTCTTTAGGTAAGACATCTGAGATGGGGTCTCATTGGGCAAAGATCAAGGGCTGTGTTCCTTTCCGTAGGTTTTAGGGGAGAAGAAGTTGCTTTGCATTTTCCAGCTTCTAGGGGATGTCCACACCTGCTGATGGTTCTCTACCTCCATCTCTGAAGCCAGTCTTGGCAGATCAAGTTCTTTTCACATTGCATCCGTCTGACTTTTCTTCCATCATCACACTGATGTCTAAATGATTTCAATTCAAGAAATGCTTTCTGCATTTCAAGACTCATCTGATTAGATTTGAGTAATCCAGGATACTCTGTCTGAAGATTTTTTATTTTAATCACACTTGCAAAATCTCTTTATCCATGTAAGGTAACGTATTCCTAGGTTCCAGGGATCAAGATGTGTACATTTTGGAAGGAGTATCATTGTGCCAATCATGTTTTTAAAAACCTTTTCAATTTTATATACATTGATTTATGCAATCGCTTCTTAAATTAGTCAAAGGGACAAAGGTGAAGAAATATGAAGTTATAGTGTCCTTTATAATTATTGACATAATTACTTTTACTGATACTTTTTTTCTTAGCATGTCTAGATTTGAATTGCTATCTGGTCCTGAGTGCTTTCAGCCTGAGGAACTACATTTAGTATTTCCTGTAAGGAAGGTCTGTTAGCAACCAATTCTCTCAGTTGTTGATTCTTTGGGAATATCTTTTTTTCACCTTCATTTTTAAAAGATATTTTGCTGAATGTAAGGTTCTTAACAGCAATTTTTTTTTTCTGCACTTTGAATATGTCATCCAACTGTCTTTGGTGTTTATTGTTTTTGATAAGAAGTCCAAAGTTAATCTTACTACAGTTCCCTTTTACATAAGTCATTTTTCTTCTCTGGGTTCCAAGGTTTTCTCTTTCTCTTTGTCTTTCAACATTTGAATTATAAGGTGTCTCACTCTAGATTTCTTTGAATTTATCCTACTTAAAGTTCATTGAGTTTCTTTAATGTGTACTATAACATTTCCAATAATTTGGAAAGTTTTCAGCCATTATTTCTTCAAATATTTTTTGTCCTGTTGTTTTGTATTCCCATTACTATATTGGTGTATTTAATAGTGTTCCTTATTTCTCTCAGAGTGTGTTCATTTTTCTTTATTTTCTTCTCTTTCCTTCAGATTTCATCATCTCCATGTATCTCTCTTCAAATTTATTGATTCTTCCTTCCACCAGTTCAGATCTGCTTTTCAGCAGATCAGAATGCTTTTCTGCTTCAGCAGATCAGAATGTATTTCTGCTTTTCAGAAATGAAAACAATAAAGTTTTCATTTCACTTGTACTTTTCAACTCCAGAATTTTCCTTTGTTTCTTTTCAATAATGTATATCTCTTCGTTAGTATTCTGTATGTGATAACATGTTGTCTTTAAATATCTTTTTAATTCTTTAAACATGGTTTCCTTTAGTTCTTTGAACATATTTATGATAGACAATTTGAAATTTTTGTCTCCTAAGTCTACCACCTGATTTTCTATAAAGGCAATTTTTAAGGCCTGCTGCTTTTCCCCCAAGTGGGATGGGTCATATTTTCCTATTTCCTTGTACATTTTCTAATGTTTTGTTGATAACTATGCATTTTAGATAATATATTGATATAACGTTGGATACTGACTTTCTTAGGAGTGTTGTTTTTGTTTTTTGCTTAGTCACTTATCTAAGGACTTATTTTAATAAATTCTATAAAGCCTTTTTCTTCTGCCATGTGCAGCCTCTGATGTATCTGCTAGAATTGTTAATTTTTTCCTTTTTGTTTCTCTTTTATCCTGGCTCTCTGGGAGAAGCCTCTGGTTTGACAGCCTGTTTATTTATTAAAATTGTCTTTATGACCCCCAGTTGGTTAGAATTTTACCTGTTACTGTTTTAAGTACATGTGTAGCATAAAGTCTATTATATCAGTTCAGATATTTTATTTTATTTCATTTTCTTTCATCCTGTCTTCAGCTTGGAGATTTTTTCTCTAATTTCTTCTGGGAAGCATAGTCTTCCAGACTCTCAGATGACTATGATATTATTTTAAATCTTGGCTTCCCAGGTATCTTTCCTAGATAAGAGAAGATCTTTGTTAACTTAGTATTTAGTCAGAAGTTATGTTTAAGCACTGTCATTTTTTTTAATTTTAAAAAATTTCAAATTTAGGTAAAGAGAGACTTTTCTGAAGGGTTACTGCAAAGGGGAAGAAGGGACTATTGCAATACAGAGAATAAAACAGCCATAGCAAACATCTTAAGGATTATGTGAAAAGAGTTATTCCTTTGTAGAGAGAAGTAAACAAGGCTAGAAAGAACAAGATGTTCAGATGTGAGATGAAAGGAAGACATGATAGGATAACAGATCAGAGAATGTTTTATCCTGATGTCAATTTATTTTCAAGAGAAGAAATTTAGGAAAAGTTGCATGCCGGCTGAAGCTGAGAGTAAAATTCAGAGATATGTAGGAAGGAGAGAAACCTAAAGTTTGCTTACAAGTATTTGGTTCTGATTGATTATGGGGGCAAACATTTCAACAAATATATATGAGGCAAAGAATAAGAATTTTGAGTGTTCGTATCTGGTCTTGTCGTAGGTACACAAGAGGGCCATCCACGAGTCTTATCTAAGTCATATGAGAAAGGGTACTTCTTTTTGCAGCAAGCAATTTCCAGAACATAAAGTGTG
This sequence comes from Piliocolobus tephrosceles, assembly GCF_002776525.5. Taxonomy (NCBI): domain Eukaryota; kingdom Metazoa; phylum Chordata; class Mammalia; order Primates; family Cercopithecidae; genus Piliocolobus; species Piliocolobus tephrosceles. The sequence continues at coordinate 83,104,497 of NC_045440.1, forward strand.
ATGAATTTCTTTAACTCCCCTCCTTTTGGTATTTATTGCTGTTTTCTAGGATCAGAAGAGCCTGGTATAATTTAACCTTGTTAGTGACTGGTGCCATTTAGACTTCCATCCTATGCTGATGGGTCTATCTGTGGTTTGGGAAATGTTTTTAAGTTTGACTCACATTCTGGTCTGATTGCTTCCTGAGTGGATACAGCATAGTGCAAGGAGAAAGTCTTTCCACCCCTAGAGCTGATGATAATCACAGAGAGACTCTTCTTGACTGTCTTTTTTCTTGGTTCTTTTAATTGAACTTCTGGTTTCTCTGCAACTTTACTTGTTTCAGAGTTACTGCCTCCTTGTAATTGCTTTCCACAAAGGTATCTATTGTTTTTGGCAACACCCCAATGCATAGAGATCTCCATCCACTGTTACAAACAAAGCCAGTCCCCTCAGGCAGAATCGAAGAACTCCTCCTCATCCTTATTACCCGCCTTTCTACCTGGGCAGAACCATTGTGCGACTGCACCACAGTTGGGGGCAGAAATCTGTTTCTCCCAGAGTGACATCCCTAGTCCACTTACCAGTTGGCACTAGAGTCTGTAAGGCACACCCCTTGATTGTCTTAGCTTCCCCTGCTTGGCACAGAACCTCCACGCTACCAGTATGCTGGGCCCCAGTATCATCTGCCTTCTTTACTTGAGATAGAACTTCCACACTATGATGAAGTAGGGGAAGAAAGTCCCAGGTCTTCTTCATCACCTATCTTCCTAGAATAGACCTTCTGGAGGTAGGAGGAAAATGCCAGCAGCCTGTTCCTCCTGAGACAGAGAGATCCCTGTCTTCTTTACTGCACACGCCTGGGGTAGAGCTCTTGTAATGCGAAGCTGGGAAATGGAGGTTGGTAATTAAAGAATCTTGGCTAGAATTCCACAGACTCTACTTGTTCTTACAACATTGACTAGTTTTTCTTGAATGAATTTTATGCATTTTTTTTTCTGGTGTTTCTAGGACAATTTCCAGATGTTACATGTATTTTTTAAATAATTTTCATCTTGAATTGCGTTTTTCTGGAGAAAGGGAATCTGCCAAGATCCTTTTTCATTTTTTAGAATTATCCCAGCAGCTTATTCTTACTCTAGTTTCCTCTACTTTTTCCTTCCTTTAGCTTCTCTATTTTTATTTAAGTATTTATTTAAATAGTTCTTACTTTTTCCCCTTTCAAACTCTTCCCAAATTATTTAGAGGTTTGACAACTGCACTTTGCAAGTTCTGAACACAGTTTACCCTCAACTTTTGTATGTTAACTATTGTTGGTGATTTATAGGACATTGGACTTCTAACTTTTCAGGATTCCACATGAAAATACAGTAGTCCCTTATCTGCAGGGAATATGTTCCTAGACCCCTATTGGATGCTTGAAATCACAAACAGTATTGAACCTTATATGTACTATGTTTTTTTCTGTGCATTATGTATTTGTGATAGAGTCTAATTTATAAATTAGACACAGTAAGAGATTAGCAACAATAACAAATAATAAAATAGAATAATTATAAAAATACGCGGCATCACTACTCTTGTGCTTTGAGGCTACTATAAAGTAAAATAAGGGTTATTTGAACACAAGCTCTGCAATACCTCTACAGTTGATCTGATAACCTAAACTGCTACTAAGTGACTAATAGGTGGGTAGTGTAGACAGTGAGGTTATGCTGGGTAAAGGGAAGACTCATGTCCCAGGCAGGACAGAGTGGTGATAGCGACAGGAGACAGACAAATTCCTAGGCTGAGAGAGAAGGTCAGATGAAACCTGACCTTCAAGTCAAGGACAGTTTATAGCCCGAAAACCCGAGCTGACAGTTCCGAATACATTCATGACCTGAGTAAGAACTTCTATCCGCTTCTTACCCTCTCTCTCTTTATTGATTCCTTTGAATGATGCCTTTCAACCAATCAAATGGTATTGGTTCCAAGACCACCAATGGACCAATCAGCATGCACTTCCCCATCCTAAGCCATAAGAACCCCCGCATGCAGCCTCACATATGCCTATTCATTTTCACGTCCCCTCTCGGTGCTGAGAACTTTCTTTGTTGCTCAGTAAAATTCTACTCTGCCTTACTCATTCCCTAGTGTTCACATATCTTATTCCTCCTGGTTGCAGGACAAGAACCTGGAACTCCCCGAACTTGCGGGAGCAAAAGAGGTGTAGCACTTTTGCTTGCTGAGCAGCGGGTGGTGGGAGTTAAAGAGCTGTAATACTCCCTCCCACTCCTTCAAACTAAGGTAGAGAAGAAGCCCCTGGGTGCTACTCCCTCCCGCTCACCCAACTACGGGAGTGAAAAAGCCGCAGCAGTGGGATTGTGTGAGATTTCATTGCATTACACAGAACAGCACACAATTTAAAAGTTATGAACTGTTTATTTTTGCAATTTTTCATTTACAATTTTCGATTATGGTTGACCATGCGTAAGTGAAACCTCAGAAAATGTGAATGCGGAGGACTGCCGTATTTATCTTTAGCCCTAAATAGAATCATTCGTTATCTGTAATCTCGAATTTTCATTGTTTTAAATACATTTTATTCCCCGTGTTTTTTTTTTTTTTTCTTTTGCACTCACATGCCTGTCTCCATGTAGTCTAGTTAAAATGTAAGTTCCTAGGTTACAGAAACCAGACCTATGCATCTCTCTTGGTTCAATGGCTTGCACACTGTCATGAAGTAAAATCAGTGTTAAATGCCTGATTTAGGTAATGACAATGATTAAGCTAAAATGGAGCATGAGGTAGTGGAATCTTTACAAGAATCTTTAATACCAAGTCACAAGACTCGACCTCAAGAAGAAATAGGTCCAGTATAATAGTCAACCTCATAAAAAATGAAGAGTTCACTCGTTTCCAATTATTCCTTGAACATAGATTTATGGAAGAAACGTTTCCCATGGAAATGATCATTGTTTCACCTTCCTCACAATATTGTAGTGATTTTTCAAATGATACAATAATGATTGTGAAAGTATTTTTAAAAACCTATTAAAATGTATAAATATAAAGTCATGTTATTCATCACAATTATTTTAAACAGTATATAGTTTTCATGACAGCAGCTAAAATCAACATTTGTCTGGTGCACTCTATTAGTTCACTTTTTTACACAGAACTTGAGATTACAAAGAAAGTCAAACTATTAGAACCTATGTACACAACAAAACTCTCAACATATGAAACATTACAATGCATGCTATGAAACTTCTCTGTCCTTTATAGATGAGATACTATTTTGCTAAGAAAATTTATGATTATATTTTAGAAAGGACACTGGACTGATACAGCAGCTCCAAGTCAGACCTTTAAAATTCTTCATGGCCTTGGGTAAGTCATTTTAGCCTCACTTTCTCTGAGTTCAAATAGTACCTGTTTAGTCTAATTTGCAGGATGCTTTGAAGGAGCAAATGAAATTTGTGTGAAAAGATATTAAAGTTAAAAAACATTATATCCTAAATCTTTGGTGTTAGTCACTAACAGAATATATTCAGTTGAGTTATAAAATTCTCAGAGAAAATCTGCAAAATAAATATAAACTGTATTAGAAGTCTAGAAAAGTATTGCCTTGTTCCTGAATGGATAAACTCTTGGCTTCTGGGCAATAATAAGTAGAAAAGTTAACATCTATTGGAAGATGTTTCTCATAGAACAATTGCAGGCATGAAAAAAGGAGCCAGAGGCAAAAAAACACTTAGAGACAGAGGCATTACTGTGTTGCTCTGGGAGCACATTCAGTCCATAGTGGAGCAGGATTTTGGCAAAGGATAAGGAGAAGAGATTACTTTGTATACATTTTCCTGCTGGATATGTGACATTTTGGTTCATTATTCACTCACTTGGTTAGTTTGATTACTGCAGTGGCCTGAGAATCTCTGGAGACAAAAAAAAAAAAAAAAAAAAGGGAAAATAGATGAGCCAAAGATCTTTGATGTATTAGAATACAATTAATAGCATCAGAAAGTAGTCTGCAGTTAGGGTATGTGGAAGAACAAATGGTTAACACATGACTTGACAAGTTCTGCTGCTGCTTGAAGAATTCCACGCTGCCATTATCAGAAACACAGAGAGTCGTTGATTTCCAGGAGGAATAAGATTTTTGCACCATTTTTTTTTCCCAAAGAAGAGTTATATAATTAGGAGGACTGATACAAGTCGTTAATAGATTAATTATAATAGTCATTAAGAAATAGTCGTTTGGAACTTCACATATAGTTTCACTTAATTGTTATGACAGCCCAGCTAGGTATTAGTCTCCATTTTAGAGCTGAAAGAGTTTAAGTACCTTGAGTACAGTAATAGGTAGTGGGTTAGGATTCAGACCTGAAAGGTTGTGTTGAAGTGTAGCGGTCGCATATGGTGACTTGACATGCAATTCTAATTTTTGGTTGTTATGTTCTTTGCCTACTTCTTTGATTTACAAATGCTAATTGTTAGACCCATGTTTCTTCATGTCAACATTTTCACTGGTTTACTGAGTATCTTTTGGAAGAATTCATGACTATATACTGGATAAATCTGCATGGCAAAGTTAAGAGCTGGGACATGCCTATCTGTTCTCCTTATTCCAGTCTAAATTTCTGATTCATAAAATTTGGACATCTTTACACCCTATTGCCGATATGAGTAAATGGATAAACAACTATTACATGATTATATCATTTCGTCTCTGAAAAAATATTAGTTAGATCTAGGTGCCAAGATTTTCTTTTTTTTCCCTAAATGTTTAAGTCATTTATAATCTTATAATGTGCTAAAGCAATAAATATGTCAAAAAATATGAATGAGGACAGTTTAGCATTAAGCTTCACTTTGAAATGGTTGATATTTAAAGCATCTGCTATATAGTACAACTCTCGCTAATTATGAAGACCAGAACCCACCTGCCACATGCAGATATCCCTTGAGGAAGCTTGCCTACTCTTCCTTTTTGTCTGAGCACAACACAGTATTTTTTAAGGTTCTTTCCATGAATTCTTCTTGTGTTCTTTCACTGGGGCCGGCTTCCAATTTGTGGCTGAAAATATTAGAGTGGTTGCTAAGAAACGCTGAAGTTGGAAATTTATGAGTTTTCAGAAGGTTGCATTGAAGTGTAGGGGTAGCATATGGTGATTTGACATGTTTTGTTCCCTAGCCAAGGAGAGGGGTAGCCTTCTCTGATCTCTGTAATTATTTCAAGGCACTTTAAGATGCCAAGCTGAATTTAAAAAACAGCAAGGCATCAGGGCTAAGGAAAAATAGAATGTACTTTTTGTTTCCAATATTTAGGACCAACGTATTTGTAGTTCGTTTTTTGAAAAAATTAATTGGAATAGTTTTGAAGCTCTAAAAGCAGATGATAAGTTTTACCTAAAATATAGACTTAAAGCCTCATTTATTTAGCTGAAATAGAAAGGCCGAGAGAAACATATTAATGTGGGGAAAAGGCAGCACTGAAATGAAGGTATTTAATAAGAAAGAGTTGTAAAAGAAAATTTTAACATATCTAAGTTTATTTAATAACTATTTATTGGAAGAGAATTCAATTTTTTCTACAACTCAGGAGTATTTGTGAAAATTAGGAGACAGTATAAGGAAGACAGATACAAATAAGGAATCAATAAATGATTAAGGAATTGAAACCCTCATACTGCATAGGTCTTAATTTGTATTATAACATCCACTTGGTCTCAGGAGAAACATCACAAAAATGTTGGATGAATGAATGGAATCATTCATTCACTTTATCATTCTAAAAATGTTCACCAAGGGCCAACTCATGGTTTCTGGGGCCATGTTAGGAACTAGGGATACAAAGAAGAGAGAGACATGGACTTTGCCCACATATAATCTATGGTTTGTGAGACACAGGCAAATAAACCAATATGGAACCACATATGGGAAAGCATAATGATACAGGTATGCCAGAGGGCTTTGTGAACACAGAGGGGCACTTAACGTAATCATGAAAAAGTAGGAAGATTTCAGGGCACGGTAATTGCTGTAAGAATTCTAAAACATCAGTGGTTTAAAATGGTAGAACTTTTTCTTACTCATGCATTTCTATATATTTGATATGTTTGGCAGCGCCCCTTTCCCTTGCTGTTTCGGAGACTTACGTCCTATGGCTCTAGAATCTCCTAGGTCCTGCTGGATTCGGCATCAAACAGGCTGGAGACAAAAGGGAGTAGAAGTCTTCTTTATGGGCCAGGTCTGAAAGTGGTACACAGTTTACTGGCCACAACTTAGTTACAGGGCCACATTTAACCTCAAGAAAAACAATGAACTAACTAGGAGGAATGAAAAACAAGTTTGTTGAATCACTAGCCTGCTTATGACACAGCTCTCTGGAGAAAACATAATCTCAGCTGTGCCTGAAAGATGTAAGTCTGATATCCAGGTAAAGAAGATGGGAGAAGGACATTCCAAAAAGAAGGAATATCAAGAGAAAATATGTAAGTATATAAAAAAAAAAAAAAAAAACTTATGAGGCCGGGCATGGTGGCTCATGCCTGTAGTCCAGCACTTTGTGAGGCTGAAGCGGGTGGATCACTTGAGGTCAGGAGTTCAAGACCAGCCTGGCCAATATGGTGAAACCTCATCTCTACTAAAAATACAAAAAATAGCCGGGCATGGTGGAGGGTACCTGTAACCCCAGCTCCTTGTGAGGCTGAGGCAAGAGAATTACTTGAACCCGGGAAGCAGAGGTTGCAGTGGGCTGATATCATGCCATTGTATTCCAGCCTGGGTGACAAGAATGAAACTCTGTCTCAAATACAAAACAAAACAAACAAACAACAACAACAAGAAACTTATGAGACATTTTAAAGACCAGTGTTGTTGGGGAATAAATTGCATGTCAGGATTCGTGAGATTTGAAGTTTCACTTCTGATGATTTTTCCTCAGTTACACTTTCCAGTATATCCAGTTGCTTATTGGACATTTCTTGGGATGACTCAAAGACACATCAAATTCAACCCGTGCAAAATCAATTGCAGGATCTTCTTCTCTGCTTCCTGGCCCTTGCCCTAGATCCTCTTTAAATTTAATCTACCTTCATCTCATCACACGAATGAAAAATTTGTAAATGATTCTTGACATCTCCTCTCCCTCATCCTATAAAACAAATCTATCACCAAGTTCTACATATGCTAAGTCCAAATCGTTTCTTGAATATGTTAATTTCTCTCCATTACCACTCTACTCCAGACTAACATCATCTCTTGCCAGATCTATCACAACATGTGCCAAAGTTAAATCCATCCTTGCTATTTATTTTTGCCCCCTTTTAAGCTCTTATACACAGTGATCCACTTGAAATCAAACCTGTTACCACTATGATCATCTGCATTTATTATATAATCACAGTAGTCAGCATTACTCTACATATAGTACATTGATTGTCTCATTCAGTCTCCATAGATGCCTATAACATTGGGCCCTTTCACATTTCATTTCATCAATGAAACGTAGGCTTAGAAGGCTTAGGGAGCATATTCAAGCTTACTCAGCTATTAACCAGAGTAACTCTTAACAAAATGTAGACTGTATGTCTCCTGAGCCTGTGTTCCAAATCACTATGCTGTATTTTCTCTCTCTGTAGGCATTTAAAATATTTATATATTGAATGAATTAATAAATGAAGAAAGGTGGCGTATTAGCATCATGTAAAATAGAGTGTCATGTGAACATAGCTCATCTTGTCCATGTGGTGAAAAAGAACCACTAAAATATTTTCAGAAAGCAGGGACAGAGTGAAATCTAGAGATTAAAGATGTCTTCACTACATGCATGAGAGATGGAAGGGAAGAGGAAAAGTTTTAAAGCAGAGAATATTTCCGTTGGACTATAAAATAAAATAAATCGGCAAGGGGGATAAGATTATGTTAGAAAGAGTTTGAGGTTCTTTCAAGTTCTTGGGGGCATTTGGGTATACCTTCTTTGTTGCCTTCATAGCCTCATTTCCTTGCTCTGTGTATCACCTGGTCCAGATTTTATAATGGTGAATAAGACATTATATGTAGATTGACTGCCTAAATAATGTTATTCAATAATAGCCAATATTTTTCATTACCTTCTTGACAGTCAATCCCATGGTGATCAGTATAGGAGAGAGAAATGAATGTAAAGTTAATACAGTCTTGAGTTTAAAAGGATAAATATAGTCACAAAAATATTAATAGAGAGATAAAGTAGCCAAGTTGGGGGAACCTTATTTTGGTGACTGCAGAACAGAGAAAAGTCAGTAAGCATGTTTTAATTTTGGCTAAGTTTTACATATGCTGCTGAGTCAGAAATAATGGTTCTAAATAATCTCAACCAAACTCTAAAATGTGGTTAAATATAAGCTTATATGCAAAAGAGAATAGAATGATATGCAGTTTTAACCATTTTTATAAATGATAAGTAAATACAGCACATCAAATTTATGTGTGTATGTATGTAAATATAATTAAAATAGAATTCTTAATCTATCTTGAAATATTTATTTACTCTGACATCTATTTATGTGACTCTATTAGATAGAGTTAAATAACACATGATATATGTTTGGCAAAATTTCTAGTTTCTACTTTTAATGTCATAAATCTATTCAGGTAAAGGGTATGATATAAGATTAAAATAGAAAACCTAATATATAGTAATGATATGCGGTGAATATATCAGAAAATGTAATCACAAAAAATACTAAATATACAGTCTTTGCAAAATGTTATCCAGTTTTCTGAGCATATGGGCCTTGTATTGTCTGAAAATGTAGTCTCTCTCTGCCTTATTTGACTTTCAATGCAATGAATTATAAGAGCTAGAGGTATAGATGAATTATTTGTAGGAGAGAATCTGGAGAGTGACACAGAAGGAGAAGTGGCAAATGGAAAGGGAAATTTCTTGTATGCTCCTTTCTGTAAATGCACACTTTTTAGTTCAGGGAGAGATTTGAACTGAATAATCCTTCATTATTCTATTAGCATGAGGTTCATCGGAGAAAAAGAAATGAAAAGAAAGCTTGGATACACTGTTACAATTCTTTCTTTGTATTTTCTATTTACTTTTGACACTTGTATTTTTCCTTCTAGCTTTGGAGGGTTTATCCACTATTAATAACATACAAGTAAATTCCAATAATTAAAAATTTTTCATGATTCCAGTATCATTTGATTAAGAACAAACATAAATCAATCAAGAGAATCACAATGATTTACATTAAAAAAGTAAAGGAAGACAATTTTTAGATCTTTGCATTGAATAATGATCAATCTATTTCTTACTTGATAGGTAAGGGTGAACAATAAAATAAAAAGAATATAAATTTTTAAAACTATAACAACAGGTATTGGATTCTATGTTGGCAAAGTAAAGCAAGGATACGTGTGAACATCTCATCTTTGTAAAAGTTTCAGTGCCCAAAATTTCATCCAGATACTATAAACATAATATATTTAATTCCTTTGAAAACTGTTTTTATAAGAACAGATAACTCAACTATGTCAAATGAGAAGCTCTGTTTTTGCTGAATAGACTGGCCTTGTACAATAACTGAATCAAATGATCATTGGCTTAAATATTTTATTCTAAAAGCCAAGCATATTAATACTTAATTTCAATCTTTGCAAGCAAGTAAGAAGTTCTTCTATTTTAAAAATGCATTCAACAAATAAATCTTTGTTGTGTTCTTCCTCAGTGCCAATCTCTAGAGATCTGTGATGAGTTAGAAACAATTTCTGCCTTAAAAAGCCCACAATATTTCCACATAAAAACAAAGCTAATAAACTAAGTAAGAAATTGGAGAACTCAGGAATTTATTATGAATATAAATAAAGTCTTGTTAAAGTATAGATGTTACTTTTTTTGGTGGGATTTATATAAAATCTGTGTCTGCTAAATTTCATAAGAGAATAAAATAACAAGAAGCCTGTTCTATAAGGGATTCTACAAAGCAAAAGTTGCTAATATATATTTCCTAGAAGATTAATTTTTTAAATTATACTTTACGTTCTGGGATACATGTGCAGAACGTGCAGGTTTGTTACATAGGTATACATGTGCCATGGTGTTTTGCTGTACCCATCAACCCATCATCTAGGTTTTACCACATACATTAGGTATTTTTCCTAATGCTATCTGTCCCCTTGCTCCATAATCCCTGACAGGCCCCAATGTGTGATGTTCCCCTCCCTGTGTCCATGTGTTCTCATTGTTCACCTCCCATTTATGAGTGAGAACATGCGATATTTGGTTTTCTGTGCCCGTGCTAGTTTTGTGAGAATAATGGCTTCCAGCTTCATCCATGTCCCTGCAAAGGACATTAACTCATTCTTTTTTATGGCTGCATAGTATTTCGTGGTATATATGTGCCACATTTTCTTTATCCAGTCTATCATTGATGGGCATTTGGGTTGGTTCCAAGTCTTTGCTATTATAAATAGTGCTACAGTAAACATACGTGTGCATGTGTCTTTATAGTAAAATGTTTTCTAATCCTTTGGGTATATACTCAGTGATGGAATTGCTCAGTCAAATGGTATTTCTGGTTCTGGATCCCTGAGGAATCGCCACACTGTCTTCCACAATGTTTGAACTAATTTACACTCCCACCAACAGTGCAGAAGTGTTCCTATTTCTCCACAGTCTCTCCAGCATCTGTTATTTCCTGACTTTTTAATGATTGCCATTCTAATTGGCGTGATATGGTATCTCATTGTGTTTCTGATTTGCATTTCTCTAATGACCAGTGATGATGAGCTTTTTTTCATCTGTTTGTTGGCTGCATAAATGCCTTCTTTTGAGAAGTGTCTGTTCATATCCTTTGCCCACTTTTTTCATGTTTTTTATTTTTATTTTTTGTACATTTGTTTAAGTTTCTTCTAGATTCTGTATACTAGACCTTAGTCAGATGGATAAATCGCAAAACTTTTCTCCCGTTCTGTAGGTTGCTTGTTCACTCTGATGATAGTTACTTTTGCTGTGCAGAAGCTCTTTAGTTTAATTAGATCCCACTTGTCAATTTTGGCTTTTGTTGCCATTGCTTTTGGTGGTTTAATCACGGAGACTTTGCCAATGCCTATGTCCTGAATGGTATTGCCTAGGTTTCTTTCTAGGGTTTTTTATGGTTTTAGGTCTTAGGTTTAAGTCTTTAATCCATCTTGAGTTAATTTTTGTATAAGATGTAAAGAAGGGGCCCAGTTTCAGTTTTCTGCATATGGCTAGCCAGTTTTCCCAATACCATTTATTAACTAGGAAATCCTTTCCCCATTGCTTGTTTTTGTCAGGTTTGTCAAAGATCAGAGGGTTGTGGATATATGGTGTTATTTTGGAGGGTTCTGTTCTGTTCCATTGGTCTATCTGTTTTGGTACAAGTATCATGCCCTTTTTGTTACTGTAGCCTTGTAGTATAGTTTGAAGTCAGGTAACTTGATGCCTCCAGCTTTGTTCTTTTTGCTTAGGATTGCCTTGGCTATATAGGCTCTTTTTTTGGTTCCATGTGAAATTTAAAGTAATTTTTTTCGAATTCTGAAGAAAGTCAGTGGTAGCTTGATGAGGATAGCATTTAATCTATAAATTACTTTGGGCAGTATGGCCATTTTCACAATATTGATTCTTCCTATCAATGAGCATGGAATATTTTTCCACTTGTTTGTGTTCTTTTTTATTTCCTTGAGCAGTCGTTTGCAGTTGTCCTTGAAGAGGTCCTTCATGTCTCTTGTAAATCGTATTCCTAGGTATTTTATTGTCTTTGTAGCAATTGTGAATGAGAGTTCACTCATGACTGGGCTTCTGTTTGTCTGTTATTGGTGTATAGGAATGCTTGTGATTTTCACATATTGATTTTATATCCTGAAACTTTGCTGAAGTTGCTTGTCAGCTTAAGGAGTTCTGGGCTGAGACAATGGGGTTTTCTAATCGTACAATCATGTCATCTGCAAACAGAGACAATTTGACTTCCTCTCCTCCTATTTGAATACCCTTTATTTCTTTCTCTTCTCTGATTACCCTGTCCAGAACTTCCAATACTATGTTGAATAGGAGTGGTGACAGAGAGCATCCTTTTCCTGAGCTGGTTTTCAAAGGGAATCTTTCTAACTTTTACCCATTCAGTATGATATTGGCTATGGGTTTACCATAAATAGCTCTTTTTATTTTGAGATATGTTCCATCAATACCTAGTTTATTGAGTGTTTTTAGCATGAAGGGATGTTGAATTTTATCAAAGGCCTTTTCTGCATCTATTGAGATAATCATGTGTTTTTTTGTCGTTAGTTCTGTTTATGTGATGGATTAGCCTTGCATCCGAGGGTTGATGCCAACTTGATCGTGGTGATAAGCTTTTTGATGTACTGCTAGATTCGGTTTGCCAGTATTTTATTGAGGATTTTTGCATCAATATTCATTAGGGATATGGGCCTGAAATTTTCTTTGTTTGTTGTGTCTCTGCCAGATATTGGTATCAGGATGATGCTGGCCTCATAAAATGAGTTAGGGAGGAGTCCTTCTTTTTCAGTTGTTTGGAATTGCTTCAGAAGGAATGGTACCAGCTTCTCTGTATCTCTGGTAGAATTTGGCTGTGAATCCATCTGGTTTGGGGATTTTTGGTTGGTAGGCTATTATTACTGCCTCAATTTCAGAACTCATTACTGATCTATTCAGGGATTCGACTAGAAGAGTAATTTTTATACAAAATTAAATTATCCTGAGGCATGAGTATCTTGTCATAGATATTTAGGTTAGAAATATATTCATTAATAATTATTTTTATTTGAGGTGAATCTTATCTTGCCTCTGGATATCATTATTACCCTATAGGAATAGCATGCAATGGGATGACATATTTATATGTAGGGAGAAAAACATGCCACATCTAATTTTTGACAAGAGACAGAAGATTGGAGATAGAAGAATAAAGGAGTAATTGTGATACAAAAAGATCACATCCTACCATCTCTTGAATCTAATTTTGGAAACTAATCTTTTTGGATGTGTAGCTTTACTACAATGATGTTTGTTGACACATGCTTAAAATAAGATTGAAAATTTATGTACAATCATTCAAATATGGATACATGTATATGTAGTTGAATGTGTAGACATATATATCTAGGATGCAACTTCAGAAGTGATGTACAAAACAGTATAATTGCATATTTGATATTAGACATTTTGTGCTAAAATTTTTCTGAATTCCAAGTGAATTATTGTTTACAAAGGCCTATAGAATGTGAGAGAATGTGTGATAATTCATGAGCTTGTTGAACATAAAATATTAAAAACATTTATGAGAGGATTTGAACTTCAAAACATCCCTGCTGCTATCCTGCTACTTCTCACTGGTTAACTCTTCTTCGTGGTTTTGTAGAGTAACTCTTCATTATTCATTTGGCCTATCTGAGTCTCCTTAAATACATTTCCTATTAGAGAGACAATGTACATATTTAATGTATTTTTCTCTTTAATAACCAATTTTCCATTTTCAGAGTAATGGATTATTAATACTACCTTTGTAACCAAACATTGTGTCCAAAATATTTTATTTCTTTATTTCTCTGCCTGATCAGCCCACTGGTCACTTTTAGATCCCTAAGAGTGAAACAGCCAGACTTGATGTTCCTATAGTATGATGTGATATGAAGTGTACAACACCAGCCATAAAGTATTCTTTCCCCCACAAATGAATTAAACATGAATGTAGATAAGCCTTTACATCCAACTTCTCATCAATACAATATGTGAGGGCTAAAGGTAATTAACATGTGCAGAATAGAGGACATTTTCTAGTGTAGTTGGTTCAGTTCCAATAAGCTTCTTGCAGAACAAAATTTTAAAAGAGGAGAGTGGGTCTGTTTAATGAAAAGGACTTGAGAGATATAACAATCATATACAGTGAGTGGATTTTGTTTAGTTCCTGATTCAAATAACTCAACTTTATAATGATCTTTTCATGACAAAATAGAATTTTGAAAATGGACTAGCATTAAATGATAGTAAGGGGCTATTTTCAATTTTGTTCTATGTGAAAGCATCATTGTGGTTACATAACAGAGGGTATTCATTTATTTATTTGTATTTACTGCAACTTTCAGAGAAGAAATGACATAATGTTTGGGATTTGTTTTAAAACAGATCAACAGACAAATATAAAAACTGTGAAGAATAGGTGAAATAATTATACAAAAAATGTTGATTGGTATTGAAGCTTGATGTTGGTTTTGTTACATTTTTATATGTTCAGAAAGTTTTATATTGAAAATTGTAAAAATTATAAAAAGCTTATCAATAATGGTTAGAGTTGAATAATCTTCCATCAATATTCATACTATGCAATCGTATAAATGATGTTGGTGATAAATATAACAAAATTGAGAAAATATGACAGAGAAGTAAGAGCAAAGATTTTGAGACATATCTGGATGTGATTGTTTGTTTTTTTTTATTTGGCTACCTAGTGACTTTGTGTAAGTTTATTAACCTCTCAGAGTTATAATTTCCCCATATATGAAGTAAATGTATTTTTCTATAAGGGAAAAATAGAATAGAAATTAAAAATGGCCAAGAAAATGTGTGGAATATATATTAAACCCTATAAATATTTCCCATAATAATTGGTTTTGTGATGATGATGTTGCTCTTGTTATTATTCTAATTTCAGAATTGTTATTGGTCTTGGTTTAAAACTCTATTAGGGGCTGGGCACGGTGGCTTACGCCTGTAATCCCAGCACTTTGGGAGGCTGAGGCAGGCAAATTACGAGGCCAGGAGATCCAGACCATCCTGGCTAACCCAGTGAAACCCCATCTTTACTAAAAAAAATGCAAAAAAATTAGCCGGGCATGGTGGTGGGTGCCTGTAGTCCCAGCTACTAGGGAGGCTGAGGCAGGAGAATGGCCTGAAGCCCGGAGGTGGAGCTTGCAGTGAGCCGAGATCGTGCCACTGCACTCCAGCCTGGGCTACAGAGTGAGACTCCGTCTAAAATAAATAAATAAATGAATAAAAAACTCTAGTAGGTCAAATGACTCTAACACTTCATCTTAACTATTGGCATTGGTGTCTTTAGAAAAGGAATCGTTTTACACTCCTTTCCACCAAAGCTAATGGTCCCAAATAGTCTTTTGTTAACAAATGTATTTTAAGCATCTACTATACACAGGCACAACTCTGCTTTAACAGCTGAAAATACAACACTGAACAAGATACAGAATGCTTCTGTCCTTGAGCAATTAATATGGTAGTGGGAACATTACACTATGATTGGAAACATATGAAGATTTGTGATAATCTGTACAAAAGCATAGGGATGGAAAATTTGAAACTGATCTATCTATACCAAAGTCAATATTCTCACCTAAAATGGTAGACTCACTGTAATTTTCTAAATATCGTAACCAATAAAACTCATTCTCTATTTATTTTATATCTTTTATTACATGTTCTAGTATTCGTTTCTACATGTTCCATAAAGTAAATAAATGCAGTAAACTATTTATAAAATATAATAGATTTTATTTATTTGGTGAAACTGGATCACTTTATTTTCATTATTTTCTAATCTTATAAATAACTTTTTATGAATACTGCTCAATGTGCTCAAAAGTTTTAAAGATATATGTAATTTTAAACATGTGTGTTTAGATAGGCTACATATATTTATAAGTAATAAATATTAATAAATTAATAATTTCAAATAATTTAATATTAATAATTAAACATAAAAATATAGCTAATAGTTTGTTTCCTCCCTTCACATCTAGTATAGTCAGATAGATAAGCAAATCATCAGACCAGAAAGCTTTATGTTATCATTTTCAAATTTCTGCAGCAAAATTGTTCCATTTCTTTAGCTCTGCTTATGACACAGCATTTCTGGAGGAAGAAGGGAGGCAAAGATTTAAAACTCTGACTTGTGGCAAGCTATTAAATTATTAATGTAACCTACTGGATAATGTAATTCCCTCCCCATAAAGTAATTTCTTCCTATCCCTCCTACCCCTGCAAAATTTTAAGAAAGCCATTATATTTTCTATTTTGAAGATAGGTGTTACATAGTTTTTGTTGTTGTTATTGTTGTTTAATTATAAGCCTGAAAGACAAATGTATTTTAAAAACCCTCTCACATTCATTTTAAATTACTCACATTATGATCCTGACTAATAGTATATTATGAGCCGTATCGATATGTCTTTTTTTTTTCTAAATTAGTTTTTATCTTTATAAGTACAATTGTTACTGTAAGTCTTTATCATTACAGGCAGTTATTTATTTTTAAATTTTAAATAGATGTTGTAATGATCTTTTGCTACACTGACCAATCAAGGGTTTTCTGTCTTTGGTGATTTTCAGAAAGGTATTTTGTTTCATCTCCAATGAGAGACTAGATCGAGAATAATCATGACATTAGTCCATGTGCTCATCAGTTCATCTTATCTATTATAAGTTATGATGGAAAAAGGTAGTATAATAGAAGAAAGGTCAATGACTTTTGGAAATGCTGTGATAACAATCTTTTGTTTCATCCCAGACTCCCAAGAATAAAGACATGGTTATAAAAATATGAAATTATTACATTAATTCATAAACTATTTTTATAATTTATGTCACCTGAGTGACAGGTGCCAGCACTAAGCCTGAGGCTGAGAATTTAAAGATGAATAAGGAAATATTTGCCCGAGATAGCTCACAGTTTAGTAGAGATCATAAGACTCAGATTGAAAGGTCACAGGGGAACTACAGGAAACTATAGATAAAAAATCTTTTTCTGTCTCTGAAATTGAATAGCATGTATTGCAGCTTTATACATAAAGTTTCCTATTAGCTCACAAAATAGTTAAAGCCTCTGCCCTTTCTGAAAATATTGTTGAAAATATGTTAGATTCAAGGATCTAACTATGTTTTATTCTTTGCTCAAATTGTTTGAAGGGGGGCATCTCTTTTTCTTAATCTGTCTTTTATTCCCAAGAAGGGCTGAAAAGCCATGTCCGTGCTGGGTAGCCAGGAATTCAAGGGGAAAATAAAATAAGATTTTCATTAGTGCGCATGGAATCTGCTAGACTGCAAAGCTGTTCGTAGACTTGCATACGCCTCATAGCATGGGTCAGCAGGTCAAGCTCAGCAAGGGCCTGAGCTGGCACAGACTGTATTTTCCCTGTCTGCATGTGCCCGGCAGAGTGACTGTGCTGGGACTAAGACAAATACACAGGATCGTTTTGGGGCGTTAAAAAAAAGTTATGTGTGGACCAAAGTTATGAGAAAGTTCAAATAGATGTACCAAATACTCTAAGGAGACCGGTGTATGCAATTCTTAGCACATTTTCCTGTACCAATGTATATTTGTGCCACAAAACAGAGTAAAATATAGTAATTACCTTCTACCACCACTCAAATCAAGCCTTGAAATAACAAATACATTAAGAACTGTCCTGGATAACTGAATCCTTCATTATTTCAATTTATAAACCATACCAAAGGGACCACAGGCTTTCTAACATAGCCCCCACTCATGCCTCAGGCATCACATTTCCCTGTAAACACAGACATTTCAAAAAAATGAAAGAAAAAATAGTCCCAATTTAGCTGAAAAACTGAATATGTAATATTGATTTTAGAACTATTAAGTGTAAATGACCTTTAAACAGCGGTATAATATTTGCCATTATACATAGATTATTTATAAAAAAGTACCAGCCTCAGAATGGCCAGGAGGACCTTGCAGATGACATGAGCACTGGACTGCACTTTGACAAAGACTCTTATATACACTGTGGTGTGTAAATGAACATAACTCCTATTTTCAATTCGACGTCCCTAGAAGACTTAGAAAGGAAAAATAAACCACCAACATACAAATTAAAAAAAAAAAACAATCAGTTGTGGCCAGGTACCCTGGCTTATGCCTGTAATCCCAGCACTTTGGAAGGCCAAGGCGGGTGGATCACCTGAGGTGAGGAGTTCGAGACCAGCCTGGCCAACATGGTGAAATCCTATCTCTAGTAAAAGCACAAAAATTAGCCTGGCCTGGTGGCATGAACCTGTAATCCCAGATACTTGGGAGGCCGAAGCAGGAGAAGCACTTAAACCTGGGAGGTGGAGGTTGCAGTGAGCCAATATTGCGCGATTGCACTCCAGCCCGGGTGACAAGAGCAAAACTCCATCTCAAAAAAAAAAAAAAAAAAAAAGTTAGTTGTGATAGTTGCCTTTAAAGGGCAGCAGTGAAAATGCTACACAAATGAAATATTTTACATATTATTTAATTGACTATTCCCATTTTCAAATTATTTCAAAAAATTATGTTGAAGAATATCAAGAAAAACATTAGCTGCTGAAAGTATCAAACACTGACTAGCCATTCGAAGAATTGTTTTTCATATTTTAACTACCACCTGGCAGTATAATTAAATTATTTCTCTAATTGACTGTCAGCTTCTTTTTCTATTTTAAATTGAAGCAATGTTGAGTTAGAGTATGCAAATACCTTAGAGTTCTGAGAGGAAAATACAACATACATATAATCACCATTTAAAAATCATGAACATTTTAATGTAATAAAGTGTCTTGCTTTAAGCTAATCCTTAGAAAGTTATTGATTTGACAAATGATACCCTTAGATTTTTTTTGTTTATCAAAATTTTGGATTTGGTGATCATTTGTAGTTTTAATTACAATTGAAACTGAGTCCTAAAATTTAGCTCACACTGTACTCAAGTGTATAAAGAGAAATATAATATATTTATTTTGTGTTTAAGCTAATTTGAAATTTCTGATGGGAAGAAATATAACCAAGTGCTAAACCTATTTTATTTTTTTTTAAATGCAGTGTTAGAATTAGTCTCTTCATGTAGTGATCTAGTCTTCTGCTTGCCTCCCCCTCCCCTTTTAAGATAACCTGCAGATGCACCAGTCAATGGAAGCGGCTTACATGGTTTTTGACATGAGAGGGAATACTGGGAATACAGAGGGCATACATTAATACCGGGTCCCCTATTGTGTCTTTGTGGTGTCCTTTGGTAGGTGATCATCTCCCTTGTGTGCCTGATTGCTGGGGACCTCTTAAGGGCAAAGCGTGGAGAGGGAAAATTAGGGACATACATATCACTCTCTTACTCTCTTTTTCCTGCCAATCCTCAGGCTAGAAAATGGATAGCCTTTTTGCTTGCTTTCTTTATGGTATCTTCCACTATGCAGCAAGCCCTATGCATTCAAGCTCTAGGTAGAAGAGGTAGCAACCCTTTTGGAGGAGAACACTAAGATCTGGAAACTCCAGCTTTGGGCTTTCATATGTTAAAAAAGGCAAAGTTACCACAAAGATACTTGGGGAAAAACATTTTAACACAATAGGCGGAGCTGCAAGACTATCATAATCTTGCTAAATTATTCTGCCTCGCAGAAATTGAATACTAATATATTCTTTCTCTTTTCATTTCTCCTGTAAGAAATCTTGTTTTCCCTGTAGATAAAGGATGCCTCAGGACAACAAAGTGAAAGTCAAGTACACAGAAAAGTAAAAGAGAAAGCACGTTAATATTTTTAATATTCTTAATTTTTTTCTAACCAACTCTTAGTGTCACACAATTCTTTGTTGTTGTTTTTAAAACTTGGTTTAGTTGTTGTGAGGTATACTATATTGAAAATGTTATAACATAGACATTTAATTGAGGCTGCAACAGTTAACATGTATGCACTCATTTCTCTGTACAATGCATGTCTCTGAAAACCATATTCTTTATTATGTAATTCAAATTAGCATTTATATTTTCTTTTTGGACACATTCTTCTTCCTCTCCTACTTTTCTCCTTACGGTTTTACCCTTTTGCTTGAAGGTCTAAAGTCTGCATTGTTCTCTCTGCTTTACATACCATCCATCACTTAGGGTAGCTTTAAAAGCCCAGTGACATTTTTTCCTCCTCTATGTATACTCCTTTGTAGCAATCCCTTTATAATTCAGTCTGGTGAATATATTGACATTTATTACTTACAGTGTCCTTTTCTGTATACAATGTTGCATTTGAGATTTTGTTTTTTACATTCTTGTATTCTCTCTACCTCTATTCATCTATGATACATAACTATACCAAATTTATTTCTAATCTCACTTTCTCCAAGAGTTCACTGATTAACACTAGTCCATTATGGTTTTCCTTTTATTCTATTTATCTATATTAGCTATCTGATTCATTATTTGTATCAGAAGATTCAGTTTTAATAATTTTGATGAAGTATTTTTAATTAGTCAAATTAAGATCTATTTCCAAATTTACAGAAAGACATACTATTTACATATTGTGTGTATTTCTATTAAATACCTTCCTATTTTTAAAATATCCACTCGCAACTTGCTCTGGTTTGATCTTTGTATATTTTCATTTACTTCATGCTTTACTCAGCACCCCTCATTTCATCTTATTGGTTCTCAACAATTCTAAGAACTTTTTGTGATAGCAAAAATTCTTTTTGATAAAACAAATAAATGTGTTTTCCATTTGAGCCTCTCTTTTGTGATTCTGCCCTGCAATGATCATGCTGTTTTCTCTATAATCCCAACTCCCATTATTCAGCTTGTTTCATTCTTTTCAGTTTTCATTCAATCTGTGTTGTTTGTTTTCTTATTCATCTCTTCTTTATAAATCTTCCTAAGGGTTTTATACTTTATTAGACAGTTTATTGTAATCTCACCCAAATTTATTTTTACCATCCCTGTACTTAAAATAAGATTCTATTTGACATTGAAAATTTTGATATATAATTGGTATTTCTTCATAGTTGTGATAAATGTTATCTCTGATTTGAATAGAAACCTTATTAAGGCATTAATATCATCTATTTATTTTACACATTCACAAACATTCATGGAGGTCTCAAATTGCTTTTCAGAATGCCTGGAAATATTTGCTGCTGTCAACAAAGCAGGCACTCTGGTGAGTTAAAAATTCATCACCAGGCCGGGTGCGGTGGCTCACACCTGTAATCCCAGCACTTTGGGAGGCTGAGGCAGGCAGATCACGAGGTCAGGAGATCGAGACCATCCTGGCTAACACGGTGAAACCCCGTCTCTACTAAAAATACAAAAACAAAATTAGCTGGGTGTGGTGGCAGGCACCTGTAGTCCCACCTACTTGGGAGGCTGAGGCGGGAGAGTGGCATGAACCTGGGAGGCTGAGCTTGCAGTGAGTAGAGATCACGAGGCTCTGTCTCAAAAAAAAAAAAAAAACCAAAAAACAAAAAACACCAATATCAAGCACAAAATACAAAGATCATTCTAGATTCACAGTTCCTAGTTTCAAAGAGCTCTTCACATGTTGTTGCTTCTATCTGGAGTGCCTTTCCAGTCATGCAAATATACAATTTTCCTTGAAGACTCAGGACAATGTAATTTCCTTCACAAAACCTTCTCTTGTTCACCTCTCTCCCATCAGCTAACCTGTTTTGTATCCTACCTCTGATTAATGTCCAATGCTTGTCAAAATTTATCCCCTAATATTGTATATTCTGTAATGAAATGCATTTTTCTGAATGTGCATCTTCTCTTCCTCTGAGACTAGAAACATTAAAGCCAGACACTGTAGTGTTAATTCATCTTTATATCATTAGTGACCAGAGAACAGTAGATATACAATAAATACTGAATAAATCATTGGAATCCACATAAAATTATTTTTACAAGGCAGGATTTGGTTACGGTAAGTGGTCAAAGGAACTCTCCAAAATGAAATCTACTGGGGATTTTGTCTACGCATGTGTACAGCTGGTCTCCTTCACTGAATCACATTTATACACACTCATTGCACTATTTCATACATAGTTCGCCCTTAGCTGTATAAATCTGTTTGGAAGCACAAAGCAGTACCATGAAGGTGGTTTAAATAGTGCTCATCATTTGACTCCCTGTTATGGTTGACATATTCTTGGTGAGATAGTAACATGAGCTAGGCAATTCTCTATGGATATTTAAAATGTGCTACCTGGTCACCGTGGAATACCTGAAAATATATAGATAGAGTTTTCTGGTCTTTAGAAATTCAAGGAAGAAGATTATGTATAAAAATCAGTCTTAACACTTTTTCTGAACTTTATTATAAGACTTACATATTAACACTTATAAGAAGGATTAAGCTATAAATGCTAGCTATACAATAGCTTGTTTTTTTAATGACAAAGTTTTTTTATAAAAATGAAACATACAGTAATATTAAAAATATGTAAAGTTTGAATGCAGAAAAGATATCTATTTCCAGCAATATTGCAAACTAAATGACCTGAAGATTTTTTTGTTTTTTTTTTTGAGACAGGGTCTTACTTTGTTGTACAGGCTGAAGTGCAGTGGCACAATCTCAGCTCACTGCAGCCTTGACCTCTTGGGCTCAAATGATCCTCCTGCCTCAGCCTTCCAAGTAGCCAAGACAATAGGCATATGCCACCACGGCCGGCTAATTTTTGTATTTTTTGTTGAGACTAGGTCTCCCTATGTTGCTCAGGCTGGTGTTGAACACCTGGGCTCAAGTGATTTGCCTGCCTCAGCCTCCCAAAATGCTGAGATTACAGGCATGAGCCACCACACCCAACCGATTACCTGAAAATCTAACCAAGGAAATGGACTGATAGACAAAATATAATGTGTAATACATATGAAATGAAATGCCCAAACATTTAAATAAAATGGTGACTGAATTTACTAGGACAGAAGGGACAGCCCTAAGTACCAAAAAGAAAAAAAAAAAAAAAAAAATGAGAAGAAAATACTTAAGTTGATACTGAGGCTGGCCTGTGCTAGCCAGCTTAGGTAACTAGGAGGTTGGGTCTAAGACCCATAAAGAAACAGAAAAGAGAATTATAACCGAGACCCAAAGCCAGAACTCTCAACTAGCTACCCGTCAGTGAAGTGGTGTACTAAAAAAGGCCCAACCTCTGGAGAGAGAGATGACTTAAAAGATTGACTTTTGGGCCACTTCTACAAATAGATATTTTTTCCTGTGATAAATATAGGTTTGGAATTTAAATTTACTCTACCTATGTGCTCTAGCAACATCCAGATAAGGAATGAACATAAAAGTGTTCACATTTCATAATACTCATAGGGAGACTTTTAAAGGAAACAAAAAAACCTTACTGAAGATTTGTTTTCAACCCATGCTATTGAAAGCACAAGATAAAGCCCCATTCAAGACTGACTGAATCCAAACTACAAGACACAACACAGAGAAACAATCCCATATAAGCAAGAGTCACTAGATACAAACAAAGTAGCACAAGTCTCCTGGTCTTGTTACATAATATAAATATTGGAAAAAAGGGACTAAATACATTTTTTAAATGATAAAAATTATAGGAAAATTATTTATAAAAAATGAGAGGTGAGCAAGATATTATGACTAAAAATCAGATAGTTTGGAAAAAATCAAATAGATCTGAAATTTTAAAAAATATATTTTCCTTAATATTGCACATTGATAAGATGATTAGCTAATTAGAATTGTATGTTTGAAGATATTACTCAGAAAGACAAATATTGAGGTAAACACACTGAAAACCTAAGGCATATATAAGATAGACTAAGAAATCCAACATTCAGTTCACAGAAATTTTATGAAGACAGAAAATAAAAGTGGCTATTCAAAAGGTAATATCTGAGAAAGTCGAAATATCATGAGTCCTCTGATTTAGGAAACAAGCAGGATAAGTGATATGGTTTGGCTTTCTGTCCCCATCTAACTCTTATCTCGAATTATAATACTCAGTTGTTGAGGGAGGGTCCTGGTGGGAGGTGATTGGATCATAGGGGCAGTTTCCCCCATCTTGTTCTCGTGATCGTGAGTTCTCATGAAATTTGATGGTTTTATGTGTTGGACAGTTCCTCTTTTACAAGCGCTCTCTTTCCTACTGTGTCTGGAGTTGATGGGTTCTTGGTCTCACTGACTTCAAGAATCAAGCCGCAGACCCTCACAGTGAGTGTTAGAGTTCTTAAAGATGGTGTGTCTGGAGTTTGCTCCTTCAGACGTTCAGATGTGTCTGGGGCTTCTTCCTTCTGGTGGGTTCATGGTCTCCCTGTCAGAAGTGAAGCTGCACACCTTCCTGGTGAGTGTTACAGCTCTTAAAGGCAGCACATCTGGAGTTGTTCATTCAGGAATGAAGCTGCAGACCTTCGTGGTGAGTGTTATAGCTCATAAAGGCAGTGTGCACCTAAAAAGTGAGCAGCAGCAAGAGTTATTGCAAAGAGTGAAAGAACAATGCTTCCACAGAGTGGAAGGGGACCCAAGCGGGTTGCCGCTGGCTGGCTCTGGCAGCCTGCTTTTATTCCCTTATCTGGCCCCCCACTGGCATCCTGCTGATTGGTCCATTTTATAGAGAGCTGATTGGTCTATTTTACAGAGAGCTGATTGGTCTGTTTTGACAGAGTGCTGATTGGTGCATTTACAATCCTTGAGCTAGACACAGTCACAGAATGCTAGTTAGCTAGATACAGTTAGCTAGATACAGACTACCAATGGGTGTATTCACAAACCTTGAGGTAGACACAGAGTACTGATTGGTGTATTTACAAACCCTGAGCTAGACACAGAGTGCTAATTGGTGCATTTACAATCCTTGAGCTAGACAGAGACTGCTAGAGGCAAAAGTTCCCCAAGTCTCCACTAGGTTAGTTAGATACAGAGTGCTGATTGGGTGCACATAGGATCCTCCAGCTAGATATAAAAGTTCTCCAAGTCCTCATCCAGTTCAGGAACCCAGCTTGGTTCACCCAGTGGATCCTGCACTGGGGCTGCCGCCAGAGCTGCCTGCCAGTCCTGAGCCCCTACTGCACTCCTCAGCCCTTGGGCTGTGGATGGGACCAGGTGCCATGGAGCAGGGGGCAGCACCTGTTGGGGAGGCTCAGGCTGCCCCGGAGCCCACTGCAGGACGGGAGCTCAGACATGGCGGACTGCCCCGCGGGGAGGCAGCTAAGGCCGGGGAAGAATTTGAGTGCGGCCCTGGGGGGCCGGCACTGCTGGGGAACCCGGGGCAACCTCCGCAGCTGCTGGCCCGGGTGCTAAGCCCCTCACTGCCCTGGGCCTGTGGTGCCAGCTGCTCTGTGTGCGGGCCGCCAAGCCCACGCCTGTAACGGTGCCCACACCTGTGCCTGCCAGAACTCGCACTGGCCCTGGAGCACGGCCTTGGTTCCTGCCCACGCCTCTCCCTCCACACCTCCCCACAAGCAGAGGGAGGGGGCTTCAACCTCACCCAGCCCAGAGAGGGGCTCCCACTGTGCTGTGGTGGGCTGAAGGGCTCCTCAAGCTGGCCAGAGTGGACGCTGAGGCCGAGGAGGTGCTGAGAGTGAGGGCTGCTAGCACATTGTCACCTCTCACTACTGTCTTCTGAGAACGGTACTTGCTTCTTCACCTTCTGCCATGATTAAGTTTCCTGAGACATCCCCAGCCCTGTAGAACTGTGAGTCAATTAAACCTCTTTCCTTCCTAAATTACTCAGTCTCAGGTATGTCTTTATAGTAGTGTGAAAAACAGACTGATACAAAAAGTAAAATAAAAATTCACATCTAGGAATTCAAATAGAAGTAAAACAGAATATAGGAGACAGAACAAGTCAGAAAACTGGCTGAAGAAAAATACATTGTTTACAGAAAAAAACAGCAATTAAACTGATAGCACTGAAAGAAGCCAGACTATGATAGGATATTCAAAGTGATGGTACTATCACTGTAACTAAACAGAAATGATAACTGCAAATTTAGGTATCTAAGCTATCTTTTACAATGAAGTCAAAATTAACAATTTCAGACACGAACAAAGAATTTTCCATGATCAAAACCTTGCTGAAAGAACGTTTTAAAAAGAATATTCTTCAGAAAGAAATGAAAATGACCCAGAAGTATGGTGTGAAATGCAAGATAAAATGGTGGTGTTAGCATAATGTTTGACAAATAGAACATTAAGACCAATAGAATAGAGAATTAAAAAAAAAAAAAAAAACAGATTGCAGGAATATACTAACCTGATTTATGATTAAGGTAACATTGCAGAACAATAGAAAAAGTGCTAAATGAATATCCACACGGAAAAATTATACTTGATACCTACTGAACACCATACACAAAACTCAATTCCAGATTAATTGCTCATGTAAAAGGTATAATAATAAAGTTTTTGGAAAAAAACCTAAGAGGATATCTTCATGACCTTGGAGTTGGCAGATTTACTAAACATAAAGTGAAAAAGGATAAACTAGACTTCCTTAAAATTAAACATTCCTATTCAGCAATATGTTACTTTCTTAATGTTAAGAGAGTATACAGACAAGCTACACAGTAGAGGAAGTAGTTAGCAATACATATATCTGGAAAAAAATCTCATATTCAGAATCTATAAAGAACCTTTGTAAGTCAATCATAAAAGACAGAAAACCCAATAGAAAAAATGGCAAAGGGGTACTTCCATAGAGTATCTCCAAGTGATCAAAAAAGAATATTAAATGTGCTCATCTTCAGTAATCCTAAGTTCACTCAAAATTAAAGCTGCAACGAGATACCATTACATAAATCCCCAGAATAAAATGAATAAGACAGATAAACCAAGTACTGGAAATAATGTGAAGCAACTAGACTGTTACAGTGCTGGTGGCAAAATAAATTATTGTAACCACTTTGGAAAATTGTTTGGTGGTAGTTATAAACATATAAACAAGCTGAATATATGTATAACTTAGGTACCAGTAATTACATTCTCCAATATTTACCCAATAGAAATGATTAAATATAGTCCTTAAAATAAATGCACAAAATTATTTCCAGTGGCCCTGTTACTAACAGCAAAAAACAATGAAAAACAGGATCAATCTAAATTTTTATTTACAAGAGAATAGATAAATTGTGGAACACTTATAGAATACCATTCAGCAAAGAGAATAAAAGATCAAAAGCTACTCTCACAACCAAGAATATGTCCCTTAAACACAATAAAATAATATTGAAAAAATTAAAAACAGACACGAAATAATATATACTGCATGATTCCACTTATGTCTAATTCAAACACTAAGCCAGTGAGCTAGAAGCCATTAAAACAGAACTTACCTTTGGGGAATTGAAGGGATGAGAAGATACATGAGAAAGTTTCTAAAATTGTTCATGTGTTTTAGTTTTTGATTTGGGTGCTGGTTACACAGGTATGTTCACTTTATCAATCTGTACACTTACGTAAACTTCAATAATATTTGCCAAAACAAGCAAGCAAACAAGCAAACAAAAACCTGGTAACTGGGCTTACATACTTAACTAGTGTGCATATCATAAAAACATAGGATATATTTATTTTAGAACACTAAAATTTTAGTATAGAACAAGTTCAGCCACTGGTCTCTTGAGTATTAATTGCATTTCATTTTCATCTCTGTCTGTCCTTTTGTCTCCTTCCTCAAACTAATCATTAAAACTTAATTCTTTCTTTTATTAGAATCACATATGTCTGCTTCCTACACACTGCATCTTGCTTGTTGGCATCTTTCCTGGTATAGGAAAATTTGTTTTCTTATCAGTAAATCTACACAGATGTTTTTGTTTTTATTTTCTCTTTTAAACTATGAAAGACCTGTATTTTCTTCAAAATTTTCATGGCATACCTTTTCTGATTAGGCTATATTGTTTTTCCCTACTTATATATACATTATACCCATCTGTAGCCTTCTGCAACTTCATTTGTATTATTAATTTCTCTTTTTGAAAAACAATAGAATCTATTTCTTGTGTATAGACTTGGGTGTAGACTACTGGAGCAAAGTACAGGTTCAAGGGAGGTCCACACTTGCTGCTTTTAATTTTTTTTTTTTACTTTTATGGATGTATAATGGATAAATAAAATTGTATGTATTTAAGATATACCATTTAATGTTTTGATATTTGTATGCACTGTGCAATAAGTGTCACAATCCTATATTCCAATTTTACAGCTTTGTGATTTTGAAGAAGACTTAGTTTTCTTATTGCTAAAATGAGGATAATACTTACTTCACTAGGTTAATGTAAATATACAATTAAAAGTGATTATATGTATAAATTAGAAAAACCCACAGTGTTAGTTTGCTTTACGATCCACCAGTATAATTACAGATTTTTCAGACTCTGGGTGCTTGAAGGTTGATTGAAGCAAATCATTACTCAATATTTAAATAATTTTTTTCTTCTATTAAACCATGGAAGAGACAAAACAAAGTTTCCCATCTGTAAAAAAATGGAGTGAAAATTACTAGCAGTGCAAGTCTCTGAACTATTATTTCCTGGTGTCATAATTATGTGCCTGGACCTTAAACTGGATTCAAATCCCAGCTCTGAAACTTTCTAGGGTTATGGTTTACACCAAGTTACTTAATCTCTCTGGGCCTCTTTTTTCTTCTTGTCTCTATAATGGAGATAATTTGGATACAAATTATAAATATTCAGCCAATATTAATTTTTACCCTATTAGGGTAGAGATGACTATCATAAAGTTTTAACCTTCCAGGTTTATTATAAGAAGAAAAAATAAGTGTCACAATTAATGAATAAGCAAGGAAACAAACAAAAAACCAGAAATACATTGCAGTATTGAGATCAGATTCCCAGAAATTATAAAAGATACATAGTACATTCAACTTTAAGTTATATTTAATAAGAATTTATAAGCATTCAATATATGCATAAAGGCATCTTTAAATGGGTATTTCTCTAAATTTTGATTTTTCTTCTTGTTTCAAATCAGAGATTTAATCTAATTCACAGTGTGTTTCAGTAAAGAGCTACAGGTTTTTGTCTTTGTTGTTAGTGTGATTGGGTGGGTCATAAATTTTAATTAATTTTTAATAAACTGTGTTACTACCTAAACTCTTTACCATCAAATGGCATCATCATCATGTAATGGTGGCTTTCAGATTTGCTAATGTAATGCCCTGGTGGTAGAAGAACAACTTTGTAGGAAGCTATTGACTAGTGCTCCAAGAAGTTGTGTGAAATTCATTTAAATACTGGGTGAGGAGGGATTGGAGAAAAATAAGCAGAGACTCAGTGCTCCCTCCCAGTGCAACTAAAATGACTTCTACTCTATCTGTTTATACACTGAACTTCCTTAAGTAATAGGTGATGGGGAGATGTTGCTGTTTTTAAACACAGCTACTTTTTA
Organism: Piliocolobus tephrosceles; assembly: GCF_002776525.5. Taxonomy (NCBI): domain Eukaryota; kingdom Metazoa; phylum Chordata; class Mammalia; order Primates; family Cercopithecidae; genus Piliocolobus; species Piliocolobus tephrosceles. The sequence continues at coordinate 83,133,619 of NC_045440.1, forward strand.
CAGTACAATGGAACTGCTAATTGTAGGAGCATTTTAACAGATGTGATTAGGAATATTCAGCAGCTAAGAGAAAAAGAATGCTTAATTATTCTGTATAATGAGCAAGATACTTTTGTTCTATAGAATAGTCTGCTAAGGATGGGTGAAAGATGAAAAGGAAGGAGATAGGAGCAGAAGAGAAGCTAAGATTGTGCGAAAGAGGGTCAGTACAGCCTTTCTGTCATGGAAAGACCCAATGGTCATGCCTTTGCTTCCATTAGAGATTGTGTTTCTGTAATATAAGACTCTCCTGTAGCTCTTCCCCATGTAGTAAATAGAATTTGCTAAGTCATTAATGCTCCTTATATTGCTAAGAGGGCATAAAAAATGTCTGAAACCATGATTAGAAGCAGTTTTCTTGGAAAGTGGCATTGAGGAGAAAGAAAATTCCATAAAAATATCATCACAGAAATTTCTATAAATCCAAGGCATAAGGCCCAGCTTTCATGAGATCTAGGATTTTGGGGGTTGAAAGCACTGAACCAACAGGTTTAGAATGCCCACCTGGAATCTGGAATGTATGGATAACTTTTCACTTAGAGAAAGGATTTGTACTTAGTTGGAAAAACATTCCTGCAGGTGATTGTATTTTAAATTTGTATCTTGTTTTGAGTGCAGAAATGGCTATATCACTTTCCATACACCATGAACATTTCTATGAAGTTGAATATACTACAAGAAAGACATTAAAAAAGTTTTAACCCAACCCTTTCTGGCTGGATTGGAGGCAACATCCATGTGGACAGAGTGGAAATCATGGTTACAAAGGAACAATTGATTTCCAAAAGCTAACTCAGTGAGGCCAAAGAAGGCCCTTGGCAGGGGAACCTTACCTACTTCATATTTCAGTACATGTTTTCTATATATTATGGCTTTCCCAGGATGTTCTATTAGCTAGTCAATACATGGCTTCACCATTCTAAGCCACTTCATTGGTCAAAACATGATTCCCTTCTAGAAACCTACCAAGGTCTAACACAATATCACACAAAAAGTTATCATCAGTATTCTTTGTGTTGAATGAATACATGAATGAATGAATGCCCATTTAGAGGTTTTTAAATACCATTTTCTCGATTGCTAAAATTTTTCAAATCTATTTTCCAGATTTTTTATCGTGAAAGGAGAAATATAAATACCAATCTTATAATAATAGTACTTTATGAACTGTGAAGGTAATAATAATAAATATTTAATAATGTCATCTAGTAGTAGTATAATTTGAATCTAAATAACAGTCACACAAAGTCACCTGTGTGTGGTTATGATTGGAGAACCTGTAGAGCCTATTCACATGAGAATCAAGGAGACTTCCAAGGAGAAGCTCATTCTCAGAGACAGTCAGAAAAGTAATCTGAAAATAATAGGTTGGGGTTAAATAACTATGTTGCAATTTGAGCCTTTGTTGATTGTATTAACTTTTAGTCCTAATTGCTTCCCTTTCCCCTGTTTCTTCTTCTTAAATATTTGTGCCAGAGTACAGAAGAGTAAAAATATTTAAAAAATATTTTAAATAGCTACTTCATTAAAACATCTGTTAGGTATTGATTACATAAGTCAGCACTATTCTGGGAGAAACATGGGCAAAAAAAGGAGAATGATATGCTAGGAACAGACCCTTTTACTCAAGGAAGTGTTGTGCCAAACAGACAAGTAGGTAGATAATTCCACAACACAGTGAAAAAAGAGTGTGCTCTGTCGTTTAAGATCATTTGTGTGGGCACAGGAGACTATTCAGAGATTTCTCAGAGTAATGATCTGAGCATTAAAGAAGGAGCAGAAGCCAGTTAGAAGAGCAATGTTTCATGGCAGGGAGAATAGGAATAAGGAAGCACACAGACATGAGACAAAACTCAATTTGTGTGACACTTTGGCAAACTATATGCAATTATCTACTGAATTATTTAGGTTTATCTAAATAGATCATTAAAAGATGTTAATTCTGAAGTACTCAGAAGAAATAGACTCATTTATTCAAGTTGGCTTGTTAATTCCTCTGTACTTCTTATGCCTCTTACATTGCACTTTTTAATGTTGACTTTGGTTATTTCTATTGGTTGTCTCTCTTTTCAGCTGGGTTTTTACAATATCTGAGGTCGGATTTCATCTGTGCCAAGCAATGGCTATGAATCCTTCCCTTGATTATACAAAAGCTCCAAAACTTTTTGTCCTCATATCACCTAAATCACCGTCTTTGTATAACAGAAACCAAGTTCTATATTTTTATATAAACTTTCCTAGCACAAAGGTTCACAAATTGAACTTGGTATTCTTTTTGCTTAAATGGTCTTGGTAGCTGGATGCCTCAATCTACTACCTCACAAGTGTGCAGTTTCTCATAATAAACTTAAAAAAAAAAAAAAAGACTTTCATTTAAAACTTTACGATGTGCTCTGATATCCATTCCAGGTGCCTGTGGTTCAGATAGATATTTTTGGCAATGTTCTGCAAAGTTGGAAAAACATTTCTCTGTAGGTTTCTGTGAAATATTTGTGATTTTTTTCATGTGCATCGTGCTAATAGCAACTTCTAATCAGCAGGAAACAGGGGGCATGAGCAATTTATCCATTAAGTGAGTCATGTAAGGTAAGCAAAAGACAGAGGGGTTTGCTGATGCTTAAAAGTGATATTTTTACATTTTTGTCAGAGTCTATTTCTCATAAATGGTTTAACATATGCTAATCTGAAAGCATTTTGGTTCAATTGTTAGTGAGGTAACAAAATCTCAATATTTCTAACATGAATGTTTTTAAAGAACTCAAAAATAGCTATGGGGTTTTTCCAAGGCTTGCTTAAAAATCATTTTTGAGTTGAGATGCCAAAACTTTAAAATAACTTTTGCAAAGCAGGAAATATATTTAAATTTACCAATTAATATAGAAATAAAATTTAAAAGCCAAAGAATAAAACCAGAAAAAACTTAAGTGTTAGAAATAGTCTCATTTCTAAAGAACTTTAAAAACTAAACTGTTAAAATACAATTCTATTTATATTACTATCTAGTTTTCTGAATTTTTTATAATTTTTATTAAAAAAATTTTAATCTATATGAGTTGTAAGAATAGTGTGTTCCCCAAAGGGTAACAAAAGATTTTTCACATTTGCTTTGACTTTCTCAAATACTTTAACATGTACCTTCAAAAACTAGGGTACTATCCTATATTAGTATAATAAAATTATCACACTCAGGAAATGCAACATTGAAAATATCATTTTTATCATATAGTTTATATTAAGATTCCTCAATTGTCCCAATAGAATCCTTAATAGATATTTAAAAATCAAGAGTACATTAATAATGTATGTAGCAGTTATTCTCTGTAGTCTGTTAATAAAGATTAATTAAATGTTAATAAATTGTTAAAAGTAATTGTTAAAATTTTACAGGAGTGTCCTACTCTACTATTTGGTTCTGTGGCATTAGACGGCCATATTTCATTATGAAGGGTAGAATGTTGTTGAAGTTGTAGATTCATCATTTTCTTTGCCTTTCCATTATTGGTCTTAGAAACTATTTGGGATAATTGGTTAGCCAGGTTAACTAAATCAGTGGTGAACACTGTTAACTTGGACAAGTCTTTAGCTATGTTTCTTCCATTTGGTTTTTGTCTAGGTTGCCTGGGGAGTGTTTAAGAGAGTGCCTTCATTATTTAGATGGAGTTTAAAAGGGTGAACAGGTTTCGAGGAAACGGGAATCAAGGCAAATTGTGAGTTCAGAAGAATAGAAAGGAAGTTCAGCAAGTGTAGGTTATAGAGGCAGGAAAGCAGAAGTGGGGGAGTGAGAGCTGGAGGAAGAAACCTGAGACTTTTTAAAATTATTCATTGACTCAATGGTCATTCTGAAGCGTGTTGTTTAAGTTTTCACTTATTTTTACAGTTTTCAATGTTCCTTTTGAAATTGATTTCTATTTTTATTCCATGTTCGTCTGAGAAGATACTTGATATGATTCCAATTTTTAAAAATTTGTTAAGAATTGTTTTGTTTAGCCATCTTTTATTTTGATATAATTCCAAACTTAAAGTAGGGAGATTAGTGCCAAAAACTTTTGTAGTACAATGGTATACACTACATACTTTATATTACAGTATAATTATAGAAATCAGGAAACTTAACATTGATATGATACTACAATAGCCTTCCCTTATCCATGGTTTCACTTTCTGTGGTTTCGCTTACTCATAGTAAACTGTGAGCCAAAAATATGAAATGAACACTTCCAGAAAGAAACAATTCATAAGATTTAAATTGCATGCTGTTTTGAGTAATGTGATCAAATCTTAAGCCACCTTACTCTGGGGTGTGGATAATTCCTTTGTCCAGAATATCCTTACTGTACACATTATCTGCCTGTTAGGCATCTAGTGGCCATCTCAGTTATCTGATTGAAAACACCTAATAGTATAGATAGGGTTCAGTACTGTCTGAAGTTTCAGGCATCTACTGGGGGTGTTGGAACTCATTCCCCATGGGTAAGGGGCAGCTCCTATGTGATCTAACATATAGTCCACATTTAAATTTCTTCAGTTATACTAATAATATCTCTTCTAGCTACCCTTTTCCCCTACTCCAGGCTCTTCAGGATCACTCCTTATATTTACTTGTCATCTTTCTTTTGTTTAGTTAAAGGTGGAATTGTTCCACAGAATTTCTTCATGCTTTATAAGTAGGAGCAAGAGACATGAGAAAGAGGAGAGTATACACATTTTTAGCTTATAGCTTGATGCAGGATTGATAGCATGGTATGTCTTGACTTAAGCCATGTCTGTATTGGCAATCTTCCATGGTTCTTTCTGGTCGCTTACTCTGTTTCCTGGTGATCCTCTGTCTCAGTGGTCTTCAACTTGTGACATATAACAGTTATTTTTATGCTTTCACTGCCCTGTAATATTCACATATAACTCTACTTTCCTCTTGGGTGAAGAACTCAGGTATTTTTAGGGTAAGTTATTCCACCAGTAGGGTATTTTGAATACTTTGTTAGATATCTTGATGAATCAAAAGGAGTTTTTAAAAAATTTTACAATCATATATTTGCACTTTAAAAACCAAATGGGCTATTTTCCAGGCTTTCTGTGTGGTAGATAGTTTTTGGCAAGTTTGGGCCAACTTGTATTCTGAGGTAGTGTTCTGTGAGGTCCCACTATCTCTAAGCTGGTACTGCTTCTCACATCTTCTAAACTTTCTCTAACTATGAAGATATAAGTATTATTGGTGTATTTAGCGACAGCGCTCCTGTAGAGGCCAGAAACAGAAAGAATGGAAGCATTAATCAATTCATTGCCTGCCTGGTGAAAGCATGGAAGTGGGTTTTGGGAATTTTAGGAAGACAAAGGGCTCTAACACCCAGAGACTATCTAGCTCAGAAAGTGCCTGTGGCAATTTTGCATTGGGTAATTTAATTGAAACAGAATTTTCTGTTTATTCAAATGTAGGGAGACTTGAAGTAAACACATTTAGGTTTGTTATTGACCTCTGTCAATGGAATGAAAATAAAAGGCATAAAACAAACAAACAAAAAAACAGAAAAAAGTACAAGTGACACATTATTTCAAATGTGAGTAGATAGGGTTATTTTCATATTTTTTCTCTGCAAGTTCCTGATCATTGAATTTTTCTCTTAACTCATATTTTTGCTTTCCGTGAAGTTATTAATCTGTCATATCTATTTGTAACAGCGTCACTTCTTATAAAACTGATTATTCAGATGGCTTGCAATTTTGAAGCCATCTCTTTGTAGAATTCAGAAACCATTTTTTTATAGGGTAATGTTACAATTTTCTAACACGAATGTACATTATTTCTTATGTTTTTGAACTGATTTTTCTTTACATTTGAGATTGACATTCAGACACATTAGAGTTAAGTAGTCGGGACATTTGAAAGACATTGGAGTTATCATAGAAGTGCCTTTCTACTGGTGAAGCACTCAGATACTAGAGATATTCTTTTGAATTTATTTAAAAGTTAAAAACAGTGTTGCTGTTTAAATAATTTTTCCATATAATAATTCCTTAAAAAGTTGTAATTGCTTTAAGTTTTACCACTGATTGTAGTCATTTGTGTGATTGTATCTAAGATTGATGCACTTTAATGTTGCAATTGTCTGGCAATTTTCTATGATTATATCCATGACTGGTATTCTTTCTGGTGCAATTGTGTGGTAATAGTCTGATTATGTTGCTATTAAGATTTTTACATAACTTTCTCAGGACACATTTGAAGAATAGAGGCTTTATTTCCCAGAGTATAAGCTCCTCTATAAAGCAAATCAGTTCACCTGGCTTGATAAATTATTTTTTTCCAATTCAACAGGCTGAGTGATTTTCAGAAGAAAACCACCATGTTCACTTTTCATATTATAATGTTAAGAGAATGTAAGTTAGAGATATATATTTTACTGAACTTCTTCTTAAAATGAAATCAGAGAAAAACATCTAGTAATAAAGAATACAAATGAATGGCCAGAATATTTGGGAATATTCTGATACTAATCAAAATCAGTATCCTCTGTCTCCATTGAGAGTAGATTCAGTGGCATTATGGGGATAGAAGTCAGGAATCCAGGAGAGACAAAGAAAGGCACACAATGTGGGGAGGCTATTTTTCAGGGGGACAATAGTGAAGAAAAGGAGAAAGATAGGATAATATACACAGGATAATACATGTTGAGAGGTTCTTGTTTCTTTTGTTTTATTTATTAACACAGGGCAAATGATTATAAAACATATATAAGAAAATTAAAGAAAAGATAAAGGTCTCTGAAGAGGTTCAGAGCTTTACTGAAGTTCAAAGTTTACTTTGGACAGACAGCTAGACACTTCTTTTACTGAGATACAAAAGTAGGAGGTAAGGTGATGTGTAATGACAAATTCATTTGGGAGTGGAGGTACAAAGTTGAAGAAATTTCTGCTGCTTGGTCACTTCATTTGCTGTAGTTTATGAAGATACATTTTTTTTTCTATCAAGGAAGAGCATAGAGGTGTGCATGAGCATGAGGATGGACTGGAGAATTAGAAGAAAATATTGAAGTATAGGAGACCTTACAGTGGAGAGGCTAATGGAGTTTGCAGATGGGAACAAATAGAAAGATTGTTGACTGATGTTGGACAGAGAAGATTTGGTTTGGGACAGAGGTATTTTTGTTGTTGTTGTTTGTTTGTTTTTCAATGTTTAGCACCCTGTATGTAAAAGCAGGGAAAGCAAAGGAGTGATTTCTTAATGGTGATTTATGGATCCAGTGTAGTAGAAGGACAAAAAAATGTGATTGTGAGTAATGACTGAAGAGTACTTGAAAGTGATGTACTACAGTGTCTGGTTCAAACAGGGATAAAAATGTAGATGGTAGGAGGCTGATGACCAAAGTAAATAAAATGACCAATGTTCTGGGGTCTTGATAAAATTCACTATCTTGTATTGTGAGAGTAGGAAAGCAAAAGTGTTTAAATTGTAAGTGTTTTAAATAAGAAAATGAGATTTTAGATTGAAATGCTCAGAAAGTACTGTTAGTTGGCAGGATGACAAGAGAATTGATTTTAAGACCAACAACATGGTTCATAATTACTCAAGTTAGTTTATACATTCTTTGGATTTTTTTTAAAAGTCTGAAATATAAATGCATAATTCATTGGTTCTCAATAGCGTCTCCATGTTGATTGAGATATTTTCCTGACCAAAAATATATCTTGGACCAACACATTTCCAGCAGTAATATGCAACCTCCATTGAAAACCACTAAGTTCCATCATCAAGGAAGGTTAGAACTGTGTGGTCCAGGATGGTAGCTACTAACTAAATGAAGCTATTGAGCGTTTAAGATATGGCTAGACCAGTGGATAAATTAACTTTAATTTTACTTACTTTTAAGTTTAAAAACCAAATTATTGTAAACCTATCTCTATTAATAAATCTTCAGTGTTATGGTGTTGTTACATTTCTCTTTAACCATCAAACTATATAAAATATTATTATGTATTACACTGAGTATGACAGGTATATTATTCACAGTATTTCATCAGTAATTTTTTATGTTGATTGCATACCAAAATAACAATATTTTACAAAATATATTATTAAAATTAATTTTGCCTGTTTCTTTTTGGCTCTTTAAAACTTGATTAAAAATATTTAAAATTATACATATAGTTTGTGTTATATTTCTATGGACAAAGCTAACTTGGAGTTTGAATGATTATAGCTTACTTTTGGTAGCTAATAATCAAATAAAAATAATACAAATATCTTTGTTAAAATTACAAATATATAGGGACAGAATACATTTGCATGCATTCCTTTATGTTTAGGAAAGCAAACATTTGGAAATATATGTGAGGATAAGCTGATGACACAGAATTTTTCTTGTCAAATTTTACTTGTACATTTAGGAGAGTAATTATATATTTAAAAATTATATGTTACTAGAAAAATAAAAATTATGCCAAATGTTAGAGGCCAAGTTTCCAAAGAGTACAGAAACAAACTGAGTTTGGCCGCAACATATTGCACATTGCTTTTGCCTTCACCTTTATTCCCCAAGGGACATCTGCTTATTTTTGGTGGAAGAGGGCAGACTGACACAAAAGGGAAGCACAGAGCAGTAATCCAAACATTACACATGTTTTCTCTTGAGGCATTTTCTGATAGCTAAGCTCGTCAGGACAAGCAGCTAAAATTAAGATGCCCCAGTCTCCCCAAATTCCCATCTTTGTATCCAAAGTCAGCAAGGCTACTATATTTTGCTTAGGTCCCCCTTCCTGACCTGGGTTTGGTAAATGCTTTCTTATAAAGAGCTTAAGTGATATTAAAATTTTATTCCTTTATTTTTTTTAATCAAGGATCACAGCCCTTTCTAATACCTGGAAAGCATTGTTTTTTGCATTCTCTTTCAGTTACTTTGTAAAATGATGTCTCGGTCTATTTTGTGTTGCAATAAGAGAATGACACAGAATGGGTGATTTATAATAAAAAGAAATGTCTTTCTTACAATTCTGGATGCTGGGAAGCCCAAAGTTGAAGAGCCACATGTGGTGAGGGCTTTCTTGCTGCATCATAACATGGTGGAAGGGCAAGTGAGCACGTGAGACAGACAGAAAGAGCACCAGGGTCCAGATTTGCTTTCTGACAACCCACTGCCACTATAATAACCTGCTCCACAGTAACAACATTAATCCATTTACAAAGGTTTTGCCCTCACGAGCCAATCACTTCCTATTAGGCCAGACATCCCCACAATGTTGTATTGGGGGTTAAGTTTTTACACATGAATTTTTGGGGAACAGTTCCAATCATGGGCTTCCACTCTTGAGCACCCAAATTCATGTCCTTCTCACAATGCAAAATACATTTGTTCTATCCTAATGGCCACCAAAGCCTTGACGCATTCCAACATTAACTCAAAAGTCCAAAGACCAAAGTCTCATCTAACATGGGTGAGAGCATGACTGATTTACCTTGAGGCAAATTTCTTTCAGCTGTGAGCCTGTGAGGTTGAACAAATTATTTACTTTAAAAATTCAATGGTAGGACAGGCATAGGACAGGCATATTCCTTCCACAAAGGAGGAATAGGCAAGAAGATTAAAGGAATAACATACCCTAGGGAAGCCCAGAACTCAGCAAGGAAACAACGTCAAGTCTTAAATCTGGAAGATAATCTTATTTGACTCCATGTCGCAAACCTTGAGCATTGATGTGGGGGTTTGACCACCAAGGCCTTGGGCACTTCAGCCCATGTTTCAGCTCTCATGTTGGCCTGGAATATTGGTAGCTCTACAGTTTATTCTATCCCACTAATTACTTGGCCACAACCTTAGTATTCTGTCCCAAATATATATATATTTTTTTGTCTCTATGCACTGGGCTGTGAATTTTCTAAATCTTTCCATTCTGTTTCTCTTTTAATTATACATTTTGTCTTTAAGTCATTTCTTACCTCTCACATCTCATTGTATGTGGTCAAACATAATAACGCAGCAGCCTGATTGTTTTGTTTCTTAGATATTTCTTTCACCAGATATTCTAGTTTATTGCTCTTAAATTCTGCATTCCACAAATCACTGGGCCCAGACACAATTTAGCCGAGGTCTTTCCTACTTTATTATAAGAATGGCCTTTTCTCCAGTTTCTAATATCTTATTGTTTATTTCCATCTGAGACCTCTTTACAATGTCCTTTACTGTCCATGTTTCTACAGATATATTCTAGTTATAGCCACTTAAGTAATATCTAAAAAGATTCAGGGTTTCCTTTGTTCTGAGGCCTCACCAGAATGCTCCATTCATAGCAATACAGGTGTTTTCTAATTTGCTTCTCCCAATTCTTCCAGCTTCCAACCCACTTCCAAAGCTGCTTCCTCGTTTTTAGGTATTTGTTGTAACAACAACTCTACTCCCAGTACCAATTTTCTGCTTCAGTTCATTGTATGTTGCTATAGCAGGATAATGCAGGCTAGGTAATTTAAAAAATATTTCTTATAGCTCTAGAGGCTGGGAAGGCCATCTGGTGAGGGCCTTCTTACTGGGTCATAACATGGAAAAAGGGCAAGGGAGTACGTGAGACAGAGGGAAAGGCATCAGGGTTGGACTCACTTTATAACAGCCCACCCTTGAAAGAACTAACCCATTCTCAAGATGATGACATTAATCCATTTATGAGTGCTCTGCCTTGTGACCCAGTCACCTTCAATTAGGCTGCACCTCCCAACACTGTTGCATTGGGAACTAAATTTCTAACACATGAACTTTTGGGGGACATCTTAAAACCATAGCAGAAGGCAGGTAGAGTACCAAGACAGGGTCTGTCGTGGCTGGAAGTAGAAATAATTTTTTATTTAAAAGTTTCCATAATTAAAATATTTTTTCCATGATAGTTAATAGAGCATCTTTGAAAATATTTTTGTGTTTTTTCAGATTTTATTTTATTTTTTATTTTTTATTTTTTTTTTGAGATGGAGTCTGGCTCTGTAGCCCAGCCTGGAGTGCAGTGGCCAGATCTCAGCTCACTGCAAGCTCCGCCTTCCGGGTTTACGCCATTCTCCTGCCTCAGCCTCCCGAGTAGCTGGGACTACAGGCGCCCACCACCATGCCCGGCTAGTTTTTTGTATTTTTTTAAGTAGAGACAGGGTTTCACTGGGTTAGTCAGGATGGTCTCGATCTCCTGACCTCGTGATCCGCCCGTCTCGGCCTCCCAAAGTGCTGGGATTACAGGCTTGCGCCACCGCGCCCGGCCGTTTTTTCAGATTTTAGTTAGAAATTACCGTAATCTTAGGTTCTATATAGTTGTTAAAATTTAAGCGCTCAAGCTTGAGATGATTCATAAATCAACATAGATATACACAGGTAAATTCAGAATACTTTAAGCATTCAAGGGAGTTTATCAATGAATATCAAACATTGTTGTGACTAGAAGCCTTTCAAAAAGAAGTTATTTTCAAAAAGACAACAAGCGTTTGAAGCTTTCTTAACAGGAAGAGGAACAGGTCAGCATATCTGATACTAATTTTATTTTAGACCCCAAAATATTTTTTTTAAGCTTCTGGATCAGTTGCAATCTTATTTGTCATGTTTTAATTTGAATATTTATTTATTTATTATTTAAGTATTAATTTATTCTCATACATTAAATATGTACATATATCTTGTACACACATATATGTATTCAAAAAGCAACATGTATGTGTTGCCTGATGGTGTTTATATCACTCTTTCATTATCTAGTAGCAAAGTAGTCAAAGCACGGGAATAATGTGCCTAAGGGATGAGAATCAAGATTTAGAATTTCTGAAACTGGAAATTTAAAGTTCACCATCCTTTTCAATAAAAGTAGAGAAATTTCCTGGATGTGAGACAGTACAATGAGAGAAATAAGAAGGGAAATATATACTATTTCCATAATAGAGCACCACCTCAGAGCTCCTCCACTTATATTATCTGGTTTGTTCCTATACCTATTCTAAGAAGCATAGCATATAAGACAAAGAAGAAAAAGAGGCTCTAAGAGACACCAGTGTTTGGCCCAAAATGTGTTATATCAAACACATCCTTCTAAAACCAAACTCAAAAATACAATCTGTAAAAGACACGGGCATTGGTACGTATCTGTATCCATATCTAAATCTAAAATTATATTTTATCAACATCCAGAATAGAAACATGCTGAACTAACAAATAATTTTACCAATTCTTCTTCCGCAATGCCAATATTCTGTTAATTTCTGTCTCTGATAGATGTGATGATGGGAACTGGTAATTCAGATAAATGGGAAGTTATAACTTGGTAAGAATGAAGAAAAATGATGACTAAATTTAAGAGGCAATTATGACTGACTTATTGCCAATTTTAAATTTATTTTTTAATAAAGAAAATTTCAGAAAGCATACTTAAAGTCCCAATTTGAAATTTATTTTTTAATAAAGAAAATTTCAGAAAGCTTATTTATACTAAAGGAAGTGATTTATTTCCTAAAGTCTTAAGAATTAGCTAAAAAGGCATAAAATATTCTGAAATTCAATAAGAACTCCATTAAAACTGTTATGAAATCCACTGCTACTATGTTTTGCCAAGACAATTATATCGAATTTAGGTTTCTTTGATTTATTGCAAGAGCTGTAAGGTAACAAAGAATGTTTAAATTAACAGCTCTGCATTTTGGGTTAAAACCAAAAGATGCATTAGAAATGTAACTGACCTTCTATTTTAAGAGTTATAAAAATAGCATCAGCAAAAAAGTGGGATATATAATTATACTCTTCCCAGCATGTTTACATTCTTGTTCTCATTGTCCTGGTTTTGAAAACAAATCTGGGTACCACGTATTAAAGTATTTAATTGTTAGGCAAGCATTTAGAAAACATCCAACATAACAAAAATAATTGTTTTAACATCTGTTTCTTTTTCAGTGAAGTCCCAAGTTTCTTAGATAATCTGTAAAATATCATAAGCTGCTCATATTTAATTTATATTATATTTTAACAGTGTTACTGTTTAATAATCATTCTTTTAAAATCATGTCTTATTTTGAATAGGAAGAGAAGAAATCTGCTTAAGTCTTGAAATCTTATTTGTTTATATTTCAAATCTTACCTCCTTCTTAAATGTTCTCTGTTTTTTTCTATCCATGCTAATCTTTCTCTGTTCTGAATTCTTATAACATTTTTCTTCTTTGCGTAGTCTCATTTACTTTTCTCTTTTGTATGGGGGTATACCAACTACACTTTAAAATCCTTGAGGATAATAATTTTATTCTTTTATATCCCTCAGTACAGTGTCAGATATACAGCAAGTGTTCCAAAAATATTTGTTTATTCACTGTTGGCTTTCATTAACAGAAGTTTCTCCTGGTACCTGAGTTATTGATATGTGGTGTTCAGAATATCTACCGAGGAATTAGATGCCTCTTTAGTCATATCTCACAGCCAACCCTGTCTAAGCAATTTCTAAGAGAATCTACATAGTAAAAGTGAAGTTGAGGAACTCTGCGATGATCCTTGGTTGTCACAGGTGAGGTATTTTATTCTCATGGAGGCCCTGCCAGGACTCCTTTGTTTCTGCACTTGACTATTGCATTATTGTCAGATACATATCTAAAACTTGTGATCTAAGATATTTTGCGGTGTAGTGACTGAGAGGCAGTTTTTTTTTTTTTTTTTTTTTTTTTGTATAGCAGCTTCTGTTGTTAAAGGTGATCATCACATCTAAAACATGTCAATGTTTCATGAATATGATAGGCCAAATATGACTGAAAGAACCAAAAGGAGAGAGGAACTTAGAGCAAAATTTTGAGGAGAAAAGAGATAGAGCATATTCTTCCTTAAACTTTAAAAAGGCTGAATGAAAAGAAGGTCTAGATAAAGAGATATCCTTAAGCACTGCCCTCTTTAGCTTTCATTTTCATAACTGTTCTAAGAAACCAAGAAAGAGTTCATATAGACAAGATAATCCTAAGAAAAAAGAACAAGTCTGCATGCATCATGCTACCTGACTTCAAACTATTTTACAAGGCTACAGTAAGCAAAACAGAACGATGTTGGCATAAAAACAGGCACATAGACCAATGGAACAGAATCAAGATCTCAGAAATAAGACTGCACATCTACAGCCATTTGATCTTCAACGAACCTGATGAAAACAAACAATGGGGAAAGGATTCTCTGTTGAATAAATGGTGCCGGGAAAATTGGCTAGCTATAAGCAGAAAATTGAAACTGGACCCCTTCCTTATACCCTATACAGATATTAACTCAAGATGGATAAAATATTTGTTTATTCACTGTTGGCTTTCATTAACAGAAGTTTCTCCTGGTACCTGAGTTATTGATATGTGGTGTTCAGAACATCTATATGTATTGCCAAATACATTCAGAATATCTAAATGTAAAACCCAAACTATAAAAATCCTAGAAGAAAATCTAGACAATACCATTCAGGACTTAGGCATGGGCAATTATTTCATGATGAAAATGTCAAAAGCATTGCAACAAAAGCAAAAATTGACAAATTAGATCTAATTAAGCTAAAGAGCTTCTGCACAGCAAAAGAAACTACTATCTGAGTGGACAGACAACCTACAGAATGGGAGAAAATTTTTGCTATCTATCCATCTGACAAAGGTGTGATATCCAGAATCTACAAAGAACTTAAACAAATTTATAAGAAAATAAAACTCCATTACAAATTGGGCAAAGGACATGAACAGATGCTTTTCAAAAGAAGACATTTACTTGGCTACCAAACATATGAAGAAAGCTCAACATCACTGATCATTAGAGAAATGCAAATCAAAACCACAATGAGATACCATCTCATGCCAGTCAGAATGGTGATTATTAAAAAGTCAAGAAACAACAGATGCTGACGAGGTTGTGGGAAAGATAAACATTTTCACACTGTTGGAGTGTAAATTAGTTCAATCATTGTGGAAGACAGTGTGGCAATTCCTCAAATACCTAGAACCAGAAATACCATTTGTCTCAGCAATCCATTTATTGGGTATATACCCAAAGAAATATAAATCATTCTATTATAAAGATACATGCATGTGTATGTTCATTGAAGCACTATTCACAATAGCAAATACATAGAATCAACCCAAATAGCCATCAATAATAGACTGAATAAATAAAATGTGGTACATATATACCATGGACTATTATGCAGCCATAAAAAAGAAAAGACCATGTCCTTTGCAGGGACATAGATGGAGATGGAAGCCATTATCCTCAGCAAACTAGCACCAGAACAGAAAACCAAACACTGCATGTTCTCTCTTATAAGTGGGAGGTGAACAATGAGAACACATGGACACAGGGACAGGCCTATTGGTAGGTTGGAGGAAGAGATCATCAGGATCAATAGGTAATGCATGTGGGGCTTAGTGCCTAGGTGATGTGTTGATAGGTGCAGCAAACCACCATGGCACGCATGTACCTATGTAACAAACCTGCATGTCCTGCAGATATATCCCATAACTTAAAATTAAATTAAATTAAAAAAATATTTAAAAAAGGAAACAGTTTGCAGGGAACATCTTACTTGTTGTTATAGTCAGTTGACTTAATTTTACAGATACAATTTTGATACATTTATCATGTACACAAAGAGCTAAGCAATATTATATTTCTAAATTCTACACCTAGAGATATCCTCTATGGATTTCCATTAGTCACCAGTTCCTTTTGAAAAGGCGCAGCAAATACATCTTAATGATTCAATCTGATAATGGAGTTTAAAGCTTTCTTCATTTTATGATGGCTGTCCTTTTCTCAAGATTATCTTCTCCAGCTCAATGGCAAGTGAAAAGGCCTTTCTTTGCTCCTTGCAAAACAGTAGTTTCAATTGGGTTAGTGTGCCCTATTCCACGTTTATAAAATCTTGGGAATATTGTATTAAGGAATTTCATCATTTTCCCTGATAGCATGGTTCTGGAACTTGACGAATAACCTCTTGGCTTGAGAAATGCATTGCTTTTCCAGAGAATCTAAACTCATGAAACAATCAGAAAATTTCCTTTAAATTATGTTTCATAGTGATATAACCTCCTTCAGTCTGTGCAAGCATGTATGGAGTTTTGTTTCCATGGTTACTTGTTACTAGTCCTAAGCTCTTTGTGGGCCTGTGCTGGGCTGGACCAGAGATCAACGAGCCTAGAGTGTCATTATAATGAGTCAGAAACTGAAAATAATGCTTTACTTGATGGCTGTGTAACAGTTTAAAATACACACAAAATTAAATTTACAATTGTAAAAACATATATATAGGATTGTATTCCCATAAGACTAACTGCTTGTTTAATAATGCCATAGAAACAAAGAAGAAGAAAAAAAATGGAAAGTATAACTATACTGATTATCCCTATATCTACCTATCTTTATTTTGTATGTGTGACTACAAGAATATACTCATCCAGAAACCTGAATTTTTCCAAAAATATGAAATAGTTTAAGTACAAAATTATAATTGATGTATTTTTGTGTGTGTGTTGAAAAACAATTTGAGTTTACTAGGGTGTAGTAAATATTTTTACCTAAGGTAAACCAAACAAAATAATTTACCTCCAGGTAAAATGTCTAGTAACATAACTTCTATTTAAAAAAAAAAAGTCAACTAGGCACATAAGGAAAAAGAAAATCTTCAATGATACAGGCAAAAGGGAGAAGAAAAAACAGCACATTATCTATAAAAGAAGTACTCTAGCCTCAAAATTCTCTTAACATTAACTGCCAGAAGTCAGAGGAGGATGTTTATGAAATCTGAGATAATATTTTTATCCAAGTAAGTTTTCTTAAAAATAAAACAAGTGCTCAAAAATACAAAAGTTTCACTGTATTAGTCCATTTTCATGCTGCTGATAAAGACATACTCAAGACTGGGAAGAAAAAGAGGTTTAATTGGACTTACAGTTCTACATGGCTGAGGAGGTCTCAGAATCATGACAGGAGGTGAAAGGCATTTCTTACATGGTGGTGGCAAGAGAAAATTAGGAAGAAACAAAAGTGGAAACCCCTGATAAACCCATCATTATTCACTATCATGAAATAGCATGAAAAATACTGGCCTTCGTGATTCAATTACCTCCCACTGGGTCCCTCCTGTAACACATGGGAATTCTGTGAGATACAATTCAAGTTGAGATTTGGGTGGGGACACACCCAAACCATATCAAGTAATGTACAGATTACTTTGAAAACTTGGAACGAGATGTTTGTCTAGTTGGGCCAATTATATCTGATAAATAGATTACTTTGAATTTTCTCAACAATGTAGTGAAGTTATTTAGTGGTTTAACAGTCTTGTATTTCGTGGACTGAGTTTTTTTTCTTTTAACAAATGATGAAATTATGTTGACATTGATGGTCTTTGGTATTATCTAGGTCACTTTGATACACTGGCCTCAATTCAAATTAACCAGAGTAATAAAATTATATTTTTAAAACTTCTTAAAATTAACCAATAATAAAATTAATGCCATTGTGATCTTTGAATGTATAACTACAGCAGGATAAATATTTTTATGTTTGTTTAATGAAATTATATACCTTTCAAAATATTAAAAATTTTTGTAAAAAAAGTAAATGCTTCAACTATGAACTATGTTGTTAAAAAAGGACTCTCAGCTTGAGTAAAAGTAGCTACATCCTAATATATGATGTTTACAGGAAATATACATAAAATAACAACAACAGTAAAAATACTTTAATGGACAAATGTGGAAATGACAAACACAAATTTCAAAAAAAAAATCAACACTTATTTAAGACAAAGTAAAAGTCCTGGAAGGGCAAAGAAGTAAATTTTAGTAGAAAAAAGAAACAGTCCTCAAATAATAAAATTATATTCCTTATATAGTATATAGTACAGAATGAAAATTTATAAACAAAAGTTTTAGGAACATGAGAATACATAAACAAAAAGGCAATGTTAATATATCAATAATTCAGCCTTTATTAGAATAATCAGAAAAAATTACATGTAGATTTTCAGAATTAAAAATAATCTACTACAAGTTTTAGTTATTAGGGAAGCATGATTGCATGCTCATTCACCAGTATCTCAAGCAAATGCTATAAATAGAGAAAGCAAAATTATATGGGAAATATCATATTATTTGATTTCAGTGCAGATGTAATTTCTTTAAAAGTTTAAACATTGTCAGTAACAACAACAAATTACAACCATTATTTTATTAAGTTAAGAACTATATAAACCATTCCGAAATAACTTTTGAGTCAAAATAGAAATTACAACATTTAAAAATATCATTAAAAACAATGAGAACACTATTAAGTTTTCATTAATTAGCACAAAATTAAAGGCAAATTAACTAATCAGTAGTTTGAGAATTCAGAATAAGGCAAATTAAAAATAAAATTAAACAAAGCCAGAGAAAGAGAATGATAAAGATACACAGGAAAATTATGATTGTAAAGTAGATAAATGGGGGATTAATTTGTGTAAATATTTTTCAATGATTATTATGTCAAATATTTGCCAACTACCTATCATGAATCCTGCAAATTAGTCCTCCATTTGCCCCTGTTGGGAAAGGGCTTGTGGAGTGCCTGTATAAACTGGCCATAAAAATATGAGACCGTAAGTTGTGGAAAGCCACAAGAGGCCTGAGGAGGAAAGCCTTCTTATCGCCATTATCTTCCCGTGCTCTGAGTGAGACTTGCTCTCTTACCCATAAATGCTGTGTTCAAGGAGAAAGACACTGCTTTGAAGGATTGGATTGTGGCAGACGTGCAGGCTCCTAGTTAAACCTGCTCCCAATAGCTACTCTCTGATAAGTTGGAGACATGCTGTTTGAGCACAAAGGAGATTCATTTAAATCACTATTGCTATAGATTACACCTATGACGCACTACCTCCCTTTTACTGTTTCACCCTGAACATCTGCTTCTTAGCTCTAAGTGATTATACTCAATAAATAGTGTAGAGACCAGAACTCTGGGCCTTTGCAGCCTCTGATTTGCTCTGGCCCCCTGGTGCCCACCTTTATGAACTCTTAACCTGTCTGATCTCATTCCTTTGTCGCCACCGGACTACCCTACGGGTGGTGTTGAGGCTGGTCCCCAACAGCCGCCAGGGGGCAGTTACTATTATGCTACTTTGTAGATGAGGAATCAAAACCTTGGAGAAATTATACTTTTGTAGGGCTACACAGTTTACAGAGAGTGAAGTTGTAATTTGATCATTGTTCTCTCTGACTACAAAGTTCATACCTCAAACCACAAACTTGATTTCAACACAGACATTGTTTACTTTTATCATTCAGGAGGTCAAAGGTCTAAAATGCGCCTCACTGAGCTAAAATCAAGGTGTTGACAACGCTGTCTTTCTCTCAGAGTCTCTCTGGGATAATTCATTTCCTTTCCTTTTCTGGTTTCTAGTGGCCTATGCATTCCTTGGCATCTGGTCCCGTTTCTGTCTTTAAAACCAGCAATGACCAGTCTTTTTCACATAACATTGTTTTGATAACGTTCTGCCTGTTGCATCTCCTTATAAGGACTCTTCTGATTACACTGGGTACACATAGATAATCCGATATCATTTCCCTAGTTTAAAGTCAACATAAATTCTATCTGCAATTCTATCAGATTTCCTCTTGCCGTGTTAACATATTCACAGGTTCTAGAGATTAGGATGTGGATATCTTAGAAGGGCCTACCACAACAAGCATGCTATATTGCTTTTCCACATATTGACCCTTCAAATGTGAAATATGCAATTAATTGTGGTGTGAAAAAATAAAGAAATTAGAAATGAACATTTTTAAATTAGTAAGTTAAAATATCTAAATAAATAAGAAAGTGTTATATGGGTAAGTTTCTTGGTTACATAAAGCAGAAGATACTCTAGCCTGTTTAGGTAGAAAAGAATTTAGTAAGGGATAGATCTTACAGAATCTTTGGGAGGGTTATAGCCATACAGCCAAACAGAATTGTCTCAGAAAAGCTGCTTCATCTCAGTGACGTAGAAGCTACCTGGAGTTACTGCTGCCTCTAGACCATTCGACCTTGCTTTTCTTTATTCTAGTAAGATAGGGTTTCCATGTCTTGCCTGGGTTATCATGCTTCTAAACCCTAGCGGGTTATAACTTCTAAACACAAAAATAGTGTGTTTACTTTGATTATGAAAGGTGAAATCTAATATCTGCACCGTAGTGATGATTTGTTTTTTCTAAGACCAGCCCAGAGCGAGCACAAAAGAACCAGCGGGTAGGCAAGTGTAGGAGCAAAACTGCAAGTGTATTTTGGTAACCTAAGGTGTGGGGGAGAAGTCTGTCAGCCTCCCGCGAAGGAGGCCGGCAGAGTCCCCTTGGTGGGGCTCTCCGACGGAGTTCCCACAGTCCCGACATCCCCACAGGAGTGGGGCTGTGAGAAGGCCGTGTGGCTCAATGGCCAAGAGCGGCTTTTCTAGGAGTGGGAGGGCAATAGGCGGGGCACGGGCGTGTGGTGGGGGGGAGGGGGGAGGCGTTCCACTGACCTGGTAAATCTTGGTTTCTTCGGATTGACGTCACCTGGCGCATGCCCAGTTGGTCTGCACCCTCCCTGGGCGCCGGCTGCATTTTTGCGCGTGAGAAAAGTTGGGGGGTGGGGGGAATGAAGAACCCGGAAGTGCACCATCTTGCCTCGGTTCGTCCAAACAAGTGATACAGATGTAAGTAAATTTAGTGAGCGTATTTATTTGTTTGGTTTTAGAAAGGGAGATCATTTGTGGAGATTATCACACTGTGGGAAAGATAATATATTTTAGGCAGTCACAAAAGGAAAAAGTGTGTAAAAGAAATATGAAAATAAGTGCATTTTATAAAAATCTTACTAATTTATTTTAAGAATCTGGGGAAAATTAATGAATCATCAAGAACTTATTAAAGTAGACTAGAGTCATTATGAAAAACCTGAGAAAGTGAAAGTAAACAAGAATGCTGCCTTATTCCCAAAGAGAGTGAATGCAGGTTATTTTATAGATTTTCTTTTAAATAGCTAAGGAGCAATTTTCAGCCTATGTAACTGTTTCCAGAACACAGAGGAAGAAGAAAGCTACCCAGTAATGCTGACAGCAAACTTCACAGAGAGAGCATATAGAGAAAATATCAATCTTAATTATGAATACAAATGCCAAAATAGCAAGTAAATTATCAGCAAATGATATCCAGCTGTAAAGTACTTAATCCATCATGGCCAGGGGGTTTTACTTCATGAATGCAAGAATGGATCAATATTAAGAAATCTATTAATCAAATCCTTCACATTAACAACTCTGGAAATATATTTAACTATCCCTAAGTGAAATTTCATTGAATGTAGTAATCATTTCTGGCTCAAAGTAAGAAACTGAAAGTTTTGCTTTGACACAATGAAACTATACCATATATCTCAGGCTCACAATCTGCATCACGTTTTGTGTTTAATGTTAATTCGATTAACATTAAACTAGTTCATTGAGAACAAGTTAATAGCTACACATATTCTAAAACAGAGGCAACATTTTCATTATTATAGACAGTTATTTATGTCTCTCTGGGCAATAGAATTGCCAGAAAAACTAAAAGACATGCAGCATACAGAGAGATGAGCATGTCTATGGGCTCTGACATGTAATGGAGCCATGTAGTGCCTTTCACAATTGTTTACTCTTGGACAATAGCTTAACTTCACTAAGTCTCACTTTGTGTAAAGTGGGATGCTACTTATGTCTACCCTTTATGTTGAAAGGATCAAAACAGATTACACACATCGAGTATTAAGCATGAAGCTCACACAGTGTGAGTGCTGGTGATGCTGTTCTTTATTATTTCTATTATTTTTAGGGTACTTTGCATAACAGTTAAATTTCAGGTAGGTGTAAAAATCAATAGATTCCTTCTTTTTTTTTTTATACTTTAAGTTCTAGGGTACATGTGCATAACGTTCAGGTTTGTTACATATGTATACTTGTGCCATGTTGGTGTGCTGCACCCATCAACTCGTCAGCACCCATCAATTCATCATTTATATCAGGTATAACTCCCCAATGCAATCCCTCCCCCCTCCCCATGATAGGCCCCATTGTGTGATGTTCCCCTTCCCGAGTCCAAGTGATGTCATTGTTCAGTTCCCACCTATGAGTGAGAACATGCGGTGTTTGGTTTTCTCTTCTTGTGATGGTTTCCTAAGAATGATGGTTTCCAGCTGCATCCATGTCCCTACAAAGGACGCAAACTCATCCTTTTTTATGGCTGCATAGTATTCCATGGTGTATATGTGCCACATTTTCTTAATCCAGTCTGTCACTGATGGACATTTGGGTTGATTCCAAGTCTTTGCTATTGTGAATAGTGCCGCAATAAACATACGTGTGCATGTGTCTTTGTAGTAGCATAATTTATAATCCTTTGGGTATATACCCAGTAGTGGGATGGCTGGGTCATATGGTACATCTAGTTCTAGATCCTTGAGGAATTGCCATACTGTTTTCCATAATGGTTGAACCAGTTTACAATCCCAACAGTGTAAAAGTGTTCCTATTTCTCCACATCCTCTCCAACACCTGTTGTTTCCTGATTTTTTAATGATTGCCATTCTAACTGGTGTGAGATGGTATCTCATTGTGGTTTTGATTTGCATTTCTCTGATGGCGAGTGATGATGAGCATTTTTTCATGTGTCTGTTGGCTGTATGAATGTCTTCTTTTGAGAAATGTCTGTTCATATCTTTTCCCCACTTTTTGATGGGGTTGTTTGTTTTTTTCTTGTATATTTGTTTGAGTTCTTTGTAGATTCTGGATATTAGCCTTTTGTCGGATGAGTAGATTGCAAAAATTTTCTCCCATTCTGTAGGTTGCCTGAATAGATTCCTTATATAACAATAATATACAGTCTGAATTTTAAAAGATCAAATTCAACTTTCGTGTTTTATTTATAAACACATAAAAATATCATTACTTCATCAGAAAAGCAACCTATAAATTCTATATTAACATATATAAGAAACAAACTAAAATAAAACATAAAATAAGAACAAAAAGACATCTTGATTTTTTTTTTTTTTTCTTTTTTATTTTTGGAGACGGAGTCTCGCTCTGTCACCCAGGCTGGAGTGCAATGGCGCAATATTGGCTCACTGCAACCTCCGCCTCATGGGTTCAAGTGATTCTTCTGCCTCAGCCCCCACAAGTAGCTGGGACTACAGGTGCATGCCACCACACCTGGCTAATTTTTGTATTTTTTGCAGAGATGGGGTTCCACCATATTGGCCAGGCTGGTCTCTAACCAATTGACACCTTGATTTACAGTTTGATTGGCTTGAAACTGAAAGACTTAATTGACTAAAACAACTTTTTTTTTTTTTGCCCACAAGTTTTTACTTAACGTTGGCAATGTTGTGGAAGAGTAAGTGGTGACTATTTGACTTCAGATGATTATTCTAAGTAAATCTGTATTGGCACCATAACTAGCATCATTGTTGAAAAACTAAGGAGTCACATGCAATCTCTGGGACTTCTGAGTTCGTTCAGTTGATCCTGTGAGGCTAGGATGTCCTGTACATCTCTCTAGTACAAATCAATT
Organism: Piliocolobus tephrosceles; assembly: GCF_002776525.5. Classification (NCBI taxonomy): domain Eukaryota; kingdom Metazoa; phylum Chordata; class Mammalia; order Primates; family Cercopithecidae; genus Piliocolobus; species Piliocolobus tephrosceles. The sequence goes on from NC_045440.1 coordinate 83,157,200, forward strand.
TTGTTTTGCGATTTCATACAAGTAAACAATATATAAACATGTTAGAAGGCAGTCCAATACAAATCTTCCTGCTACTTATTCTGTCATTTTTCTTTAATTTCATGCATATATTATTACTTCATAGATATCTTCATTTAGACTTTGAAATTGACTTTATCTTTCTGATTCAATTATCCCAATATGAATAAAAATGACCTCTACTTCACTTATCTATTCAGCACTTCATTTAGATAACACATCTTTACTGAGTGCCTACTCTATGTCAGGCACTGTACTGGATGCTTAGAACACACTAGTGAACAAAAATGACATTATGTGACGTATATTCTAATAGCAATTTTCTTCTATTGCTGATATGTAATTCCTGAGGCTTTTGTGGATTAGAAAAATAAACTATGGCATATTAATAAGCTCTCATTAAAAGAAGTCAATAGTACTTTGCCAGTAGAGGTCATATTTGAATATTTTTAATATCTTTCCTGTATTTTTTTTATCACACTAAACTGTCCCTGTGCAACAGATGATAATAATAATAAAAATAATAATAATAACCAGTGCATAACCTGTGTCAGATTCAATTTAGAAGATTAACCATAGATCTTCATCTCCTAGACCATTTTTAAAAATCATAATCATAGTTGTGATTATCCTACCCTACTGTATAATAATATGCTTTGACTCATGACAGCATTTAAATTTTTTCTTCATTATAGCAAAGTGAATATTCAATTCAACTCGATGAATATTTTTGAACAGGTATGATTGTGTTAGGTCTTATTTGGCTTTGAGAGATATTTATCTAGAAAGTCTTTTCTCAGAGACCTTACGGTTTCCTGGGTGAAATTATCCAAAGCGAATTAACTTTAATTTAAATGAAGCAACATAAGTGAAGACAAAACAAAGAAAAAAGCAAACGAATAAGGGCTAAGAATATAGTCATGAAGTTCTTCCTTAAAAAATAGGCAAATTTAATGAATAAGCAGATAGAGAAGGAAGGAAAAAAGACAAGACCAACGTGAGGGAACTGGATAACTTAAGTCACAGTGGTACCTGATTGAAAAGTACATTTGAAAATTGAAAAATTGGAGAAGTTCGAAGTGACTGAAAAGCACAGTAAATGGAAACCATTGCAAGAGACCAATCTGGCTGCATTAATGATGGAAGGCCTTAAACAGTGGGTAAAGTAAGCATTGTAAACTTTATCCTGTAAGTAATAGAATATGGTAAAAAAAAATTTGAAGGCATGAATAGCAAGACATAACCTGTTTTAATTTACTAATGGTTGATATCATGGAGTTAATTTGGGAAAAGGTAGAGATCACAGGTATAAGATGCAGTCAGTAGGCAATTACTATGGTTCATTTGAGATGTGATTGGACCTGAACTAGGGTACTGGAAGAAGGAATGGAAAAGAAGCAGTTGTGTGTCCAATTTTGAAGTAGAACTTACAGATTAGATGTGGATAATGGAAAGAATCAGAAATGACTTCATTATTACCCAGAATAACTTGTGAGGGGGGGATATCATTAACCAAGAAAGAGAACACAGGTAAAAAAGGAATTGTTGGTGTCAAGAAAACACTTTGTTGCTTTTAGCTTTGGTTAATAATTTGTGTTGTAGGAGGAGTTTAATGTGGAAATGTAAGCTGCCAATAGTATGTTCAAATGTAGACAGATCTCATATTCAAAATTCTACCTTATATAGACTTAATCTTTTGAATATCAGTGATATTAGCTAAACCTTTTATAATGCTATTTATAATCAGAAAATATTTTATGTGTTGGTAAGAATTTAACATGTAACTACTTCCCTCAGCGTTGGCTGGATTGGAATTGTGTGTTAACATTTCAGTAATTGTTAGAAGGGAGTTAAGAAAGAGAGAAAAGATGGGGAAAGGTGGGTAATTAACATTCAATCTTTTCCAAAGAGAATGTTGGATTACTTTTGGTAATTTCATTCAAATTGTGAGTCAACAGGAGCACAATTTTTAATGCATATCTAAACATATCATTAAGATCATATTCAATTACGCTAGCATAACCATGTTCAAATACTCGAGAGAGCAGTGTTCACTAAGACAAGTACTCATAGTCTTGTTTTATTTGCAAAAGAAGCAAATTTGAGTACATTGTGTCTCAAACTTTAATTCATACAAATCTTATGCACATTAGTGTTAAAATGCACATTCTGATTTAGCAGGCCTGGAGTGGAACCTCGTATTCTGCATTTGTGACAAGTTCAGGTGATGCTGAAGCTACTGTTCTATGAAATGTACTTTGCGTAGCAAGGCTCTAGTATCAATTTAGGAGGAAAAGAGATGAATTTGACCTTTAACATTCCCCCCAAATCATTTCAACAATCCATAGAAAAAAAGAAAGCGTGAGACTTTTTGTGATAGATTATTGAACTCAGTTTTCATACCTAATTGGAGTTGATTCAGTTTGTGAACACTGGTCGTGTTGCTAGAAATGACTGATCACATTGCAGGATGTGAAGTCACAGGTCTTTTTCAATCTCAGTTACCTGAAAATTGAATCTTGAATTGTGACTAATTCTTAATTTTGGCTCAGCAAAAGATAGCCTTAGGTACCCACAAGTCCTTGGAAGCAGTACTTTCTGTTCTAATGTTGCTGTGATTTTCAACAACCCTTTTTTTTCTTCTTTGCTTTGAAGTTTCTTTGATCTTTTGGCTACTTGAAGAGAATGGAAAAAATTTCTAGCCTATCAAGAAAATATCTCTTAGTCACCCCCACTGCAAATAAAAACAAAATCAAAAAAATCAAATGTAGAATCTTTTCTTTCTCTCTCTCTCTGGTTGTCTTTGCTGAATATTTGAGAATGAGTTCAGTTACAAAGTTGTTGTGTTAGACTGTTCTTGCATCGCTGTAAGAGACTGGGTAATTTCTGAAGACAAGAGGTTTAATCGTCTCACCGTTTCTTAGACTATACAAGAAGCACAGTGGCATCATCTTCTGGGGAGCCCTCAGGAAACATACAATTATGGTGAATGCAAAGGAGATGGCATATCACCATGGTGAAAGCAAGAGCAGGAGAGTGAGAGAGGGTGCACACACTTTTAACCAAGATTTCATGAGTGTTCACTCTGTTGAGAGGACAGCACCAAGGGGAGGGTGCTAAAATATTCATGAGAAACTGCCCCCGTCAACCAATTACCACCCCACAGGACTTATCTCCAACATTGTGGATTACAATTCAACATAAGATTTGGGGAGGAACAGGCTCATCCCTGTAATCTCAGCACTTTGGATGGCTGAGGTGGGTGGATTACTTGAGGTCAGGAATTCAAGAACAGCCTGGCCAACGTGGCAAAACCATGTCTCTACTAAAAAGTACAAAAGAACTAACTGAGTGTGGTGGCATGTGCCTGTAGTCCCAGCTACTTTGGAAGCTGAAGCATGAGAATTGCTTCAACCCTGGAGGTGGAGGTTGCAGTGAGTTGAGAGAGTGCTACTACACTCCAGCCTGGATGACAGAGCAAGACTCTGTCTCAAACGAACAAACACACCCCCCACCTGACCCAAAAAACAAACAAACAAACAAACAAACAAACAAACAAACAGCAAACAGTATTTGGTCAGGGAAACATATTCAAACCATATCAGTTGTGAAGTAGCTCAAGTTTAACTTAGATATCTTCTCATCCTTCAATGATCCCTCCTTTATCCATCCCTTGGGACCCATAATCTTTATTTTATTTCCTTGTTAACAAAATGTTTAGTTGAATTTCTATTCACATGCAGGTATACATAAAGATCAATTAAAGCATTACTTCTACATTGAAGAATTTACACAGTAGTTACTATAGATGTAGTTTTAACAGTTAAATTTTAGATAAAATCAAGAATGCTAAAGAATTAATTTGAAATATCCAGATCTTTCTCTATGATTCTTAGGTCCCATCCATTTATTTTCAAAAAGATAGTTGGTAAAATATCAGCCAAGGCAGTGGCATGAAAGAACTCATATACGTGTATGATTTGTTGATGATGACTTAGCACCCAGGTAAAAATCAGAGGACAGAAGTTGTTTCTATTAATGGAGGACAAGAAAATTTGGAGTCCTCAATATGCAATATTATCCCAAACATAGGTAACTCTGGAAATACAACAAAAAACAAAAAATCATTAGGATATTTAGGTATACATTTAAGTCAATTATATTGTCTTGTTTCACTAATTTGTTAGTTTATTAAGTTGACAAAGGCCTCTGAAATGTTGTTTAGGCAAAATGTTAAATCAGTGGCACTGTGAGAACTGACACCTTCCTCCTGAATGTCCCTGGTTGGTTCCTAGAGTCTGAGTATAAACATGACATTTCTCTGTTCTGTACCTATCCTTACTTACAAATTCTTACAACACTGCATTTAGCAATATATGATCTATAAAGCTATAAACCTCTTAGAACAATATTTTAAAACATAATTTAATAATCTATTGAACTTTGACAGAAGGTGGGAACTTGTTTATTCTTGCTATTTCTGTCTTAATTTCCTGCATAATTCTTGTTCTAATTGTGACTTTGTGTTTCTAAAAACCAAGAGGTTAAATCCATAACAATTAAACTGGTTGAAGAAAGTTTAGATATATAGGAAAGACTACATGTATATTTTAGGACAATAGAGCAGACTCCTTCAAAACATGCCTCTCTTATAACAATTTCTTAGTTATTTGAAAGACAATACAATTGTTTTCATCCAATAATTTTGAAAACACTGGGAATATTTTTTTCTAACATATATGCATATTAAAATATCTTGACTCATTATTTTGGGTGTTTTTGGTTATTGTATCTCATGCCTTTGTATTTAAAATGTATGAGTTATTTGTGTTTCAATAGAATACTCATTGTCTTTCTTTTGTTTCTTTGTACATCATGGAGATAATTATCATAACACAAGTAGAAATTTTTAAGATTTTATATTTCAAAGTTTTGGTTTAGTCTTTTTTATTTTGCAAACCACAAGCATTTTACTCTCTTTCACTACATATGCTATGAGTATCTGATAATTAAACATATAGTGAATACATGAAAGCAAAGCAAAGATCTGCTAGAATTTTACTACTTTAAACAAAGAGATCAAGACCACTGTATTTCTATATTGTATGAGATTAATGATTCATTCAATCCTGCATTCTGTCTCTAAAGGAAGTACATGGAGTCTTATGAAAAGAACAGGACATTTTGATGCTAATGTTAAAGTTAGAATATTTCTGAAGTTATTCATTAGGTTACTATTTAAACACTGTAAACTATTTCCCAGTTATTGATTTCTTTTGATTCTGCAGGTGAATATTTGGGTATATGGTGTTGTAGAAACAAATAAACTCACTTTATCTGCATTTACAGAATCTTTCATGAAAACTTTGGTTCATCTTTTCCTACCAATCTCAATTTTATAGCTTCCTGTTATCATTCCAAGTGAAAACTCTTACTTTTTCTTTCTATTTTCTCCGTCTTAAAATTGTGTTGCCTTTTCCTGAATATTGTTTTGCTTGACTACTAGAATAAATGACATAAATGATAAATACATCATTATATATTATAGTATTAGTTAAAATTTTTAAAAATGGAAATTTGAAAGAGGTTAGTTGGGGCACCTAATAGTCATTGGGGGATAAGGAATATCACTTCGAGTAAATAATATTTAAGTGCAATGTTTCTGAGACCAAGAAAATAGGTAGAACTCAGACGGATGTAGAGTATAGAGGGATCGTTTTTTAGGTAAGGAAAATGCATATGCTAAAATCCTGAGCTCAGAACATACTTGATGAATTAAGAGATTGAAAAAGTGCCATCATTTTCAGAATACATTGAGAAAACTGTGAGTGGAACATGAGATGCCATTGGTAGTTATTGGAAGCTGACACGTATTTTGGTCCTTACTAAAAGGTCAATTGGAAGTATGAGTGGTTTAAACTTGGGTATTCATAAGGAAGGGATGAAGCCATACTTTGGAAAAGTCTCCAGGACAGGTGAAGCTAATTCAGCTCCAGGACAGGAGCTAATCCATGAATGATTCCAAATTTCTGGCTTGATGCTTTTTTGTTGAAATAAGAGAAACTGAGTGAACTGTAGATGTCTAGGTAAGGAGAGATGATTAACCTATTATTAAGTTATTATTAAGTCTGATTTACCTATGTAGCTGTTTAATGCTGAGTGAAAATATCAAATGGACAGTTTGAGAATGGATGCAAAAAAGATACCACGCTGAAGTTGTAAGTTGTCAGCCATTGGTATAAAGATAATATTTAACATTTGAGTAATAGATTGGATGAAATCATCATTTTAGGAGTCAGTGTAGATAGAAAACATAACATAATCCAGAATCTAAACCTGAGGACTCTAATATGTAGCAGTCAGAGATAAATGGAGTTGACAATTTTACAAAGGCAGAAAATGTGGCCAGGGAACTAAGAGGAAAGTCAGGAACTTGAGATAATGTGAAAGGTAAAAATAATAATAGTAAATTCTTTTTTTATTATTATACTTTATGTTCTAGGATACATGTGCACAATGTGCAGGTTTGTTACATATGTATACATGTGCCATGTTGGTGTGCTGCACCCATTAACTCGTCATTTACATTAGGTATATGTCCTAATGCTATCCCTCCCACCTCACGCCACCACACAGCAGTCCCCGGTGTGTGATGTTCCCCTTCCTGTGTCAAAGTATTCTCATTGTTCAGTTCCTACCTATGAGTAAGAACATGCGGTGTTTAGTTTTCTGTTCTTGCAATAGTTTGCTGAGAATGATGGTTTTCAGCTTCATCCATGTCCCTACAAAGGACATGAACTCATCCTTTTTATGGCTGCATAGTAGTATTCCATGGTGTATATGTGCCACATTTTCTTAATCCAGTCTGTCATTGATGGACATTTGGGTTGGTTCGAAGTCTTTGCTATTGTGAATAGTGCTGCAATAAACATATGTTGTGCATGTGTCTTTATAGTAGCATGATTTATAATCCTTTGGGTATATATCTAGTAATGGGATGGCTGGGTCAAATGGTATTTCTAGCTCTAGATCCTTGAGGAATCGCCAGACTGTTTTCCACACTGGTTGAACTAGTTTACAGTCCCACCAACAGTGTAAAAGTGTTCCTATTTTTCCACATCCTCTCCAGGACGGTTGTTTCCTGACTTTTTAATGATCGCCATTCTAACTGGTGTGAGATGGTATCTCATTGTGGTTTTGATTTGCATTTCTCTGATGGCTAGTGATGATGAGCATTTTTTCTTGTGTCTGTTGGTTGCATAAATGTCTTCTTTTGAGAAGTGTCTGTTCATATCCTTTGTCCACTTTTTGATGGAGTTGTTTGTTTTTTTCTTGTAAATTTGTTTGAGTTCTTTGTAGATTCTGGATATTAGCCCTTTGTCAGATGAGTAGATTGCAAAATTTTTCTCCCATTCTATAGGTTGCTTGTTCACTCTGATGGTAGTTTCTTTTGCTGTGCAGAAGCTCTTTAGTTTACTTAGATTCCATTTGTCAATTTTGGCTTCTGTTGCCATTGCTTTTGGCGTTTTAGACATGAAGTACTTGCCCATGCCTATGTCCTGAATGGCACTGCCTAGGTTTTCTGCGAGGGTTTTCATGGTTTTAGCTCGAACATTTAAGTCCCTAATCCATCTTGAATTAATTTTTGTATAAGGTGTAAGTAAGGGATCCAGTTTCAGCTTTCTACTTATGGCTAGCCAGTTTTCCCCACACCATTTATTAAATAGGGAATCCTTTCCCCATTTCTTGTTTTTGTCAGGTTTGTCAAAGATCAGATGGTTGTAGATGTGTGGTATTATTTCTGAGGGTTCTGTTCTGTTCCATTGGTCTATATCTCTGTTTTGTTACCAGTACCATGCTGTTTTGGTTACTGTAACCTTGTAGTATAGTTTGAAGTCAGGTAGCATGATGCCTCCAGGTTTGTTCTTTTGACTTAGGATTGTCTTGGCAATGTGGGCTCTTTTTTGGTTCCATATGAACTTTAAAGTAGTTTTTTCCAATTCTTTGAAGAAAGTCATTGGTAGCTTGATGGATGGCATTGAATCTATAAATTACCTTAGGCAGTATGGCCATTTTCATGATATTGATTCTTCCTATCCATGAGCATGGTATGTTCTTCCATTTGTTTCTGTCCTCTTTTATTTCATTGAGCAGTGGTTTGTAATTCTCCTTGAAGAAGTCCTTCACATCCCTTGTAAGTTGGATTCCTAGGTATTTTATTCTCTTTGAAGTAATTGTGAATGGGAGTTCACTCATGATTTGGCTCTCTGCTTGTCTGTTACTAGTGTATACGAATGCTTGTGAATTTTGCACATTGATTTTGTATCCTGAGACATTGTTGAAGTTGCTTATCAGCTTAAGGAGATTTTGGGCTGAGACGATGGGGTTTTCTAAATATACAATCATGTCATCTGCAAATAGGGATAATTTCACTTCCTCTTTTCCTAATTGAATACCCTTTATTTATTTCTCTTGCCTGATTGCCCTGGCCAGAACTTCCAACAGTATGTTGAATAGGAGTGGTGAGAGAGGGCATCCCTCTGCTGTTCCAGTTTTCAAAGGGAATGCTTCCAGTTTTTGCCCATTCAGTATGATATTGGCTGTGGGTTTGTCATAAATAAGTCTTATTATTTTGAGATACATTCCATCAATACTAAATTTATTGAGAGGTTTTAACATGAAGGGCTGTTGAATTTTGTCAAAGGCCTTTTCTGTAACTATTGAGATAATCATGTGGTTTTTACCTTTGGTTCTGTTTATATGCTGGGTCATGTTTATTGATTTGTGTATGTTGAACCAGCCTTGCATCCCAGGCATGAAGCCCACTTTTTCATGGTGGATAAACATTTGATGTGCTGCTGGATTCGGTTTGCCAGGATTTTACTGAGGATTTTTGCATCAATGTTCATCAGGGATATTGGTCTAAAATTCTCTTTTTTTTGTTGTCTCTGTCAGGCTTTGGTATCAGGATGATGTTGGCCTCATCAAATGAGTTAGGGAGGATTCCCTCTTTTTCTATTGATTGGAATAATTTCAGAAGGAATGGAACCAGCTCCTCCTTGTACTTCTGGTAGAATTCGACTGTGAATCCATCTTGTCCTGGACTGTTTTTGGTTTGTAGGCTATTAATTATTGCTTCAATTTCAGAACCTGCTATTGGTCTGTTCAGGGATTCAACTTCTTCCTGGTTTAGTCTTGGGAGACTGTATGTGTCCAGGAATTTATCCATTTCTCCTAGGTTTTCTAGTTTATTTGCATAGAGGTATTTATAGTGTTCTCTGACAGTAGTTTGTATTTCTGTGGGGTCGGTGGTGATATCCCCTTTATCGTTTTTTATTACATCTATTTGATTCTGCTCTCTTTTCTTCTTTATTAGTCTTGCTATCGGTCTATCAATTTTGCTGATCTTTTCAAAAAACCAGCTCCTGGATTCATTGATTTTAGGAAGGGTTTTTGTGTCTCTATCTCCTTAGTTCTGCTTTGATCTTAGTTGTTTCTTACCTTCTGCTAGCTTTTGAATGCGTTTGCTCTTGCTTCTCTTGTTCTTTTAATATTGATGTTAGGGTGTCAATTTTAGATCTTTCCTGCTTTCTCTTGTAGGCATTTAGTGCTATAAATTTTCCTCTACACACTGCTTTAAATGTGTCCCAGAAATTCTAGTATGTTGTGTCTTTATTTCATTGGTTTCAAAGAACATCTTTATTTCTGCCTTCATTTCATTATGTACCCAGTAGTCATTCAGGAGCAGGTTGTTCAGTTTCCGTGTAGTTGAGCAGTTTTGAGTGAGTTTCTTAATCCTGAGTTCTAGTTTGATTTCACTGTGGTCTGAGAGATAGTTTGTTATAATTTCTGTTCTTTTACCATTGCTGAGGAGTGCTTTACTTAAAACTATGTGGTCAATTTTGGAATAAGTGCGATGTGGTGCTGAGAAGAATGTATATTCTGTTGATTTGGGGTGGAGTGTTCTGTAGATGTCTATTAGGTCCGCTTGGTGCAGAGTTGAGTTCAATTCCTGGATATCCTTGTTAACTTTCTGTCTCGTTGATCTGTCTAATGTTGACAGTGGTGAGTTAAAGTCTCCCATTATTATTGTGTGAGAGTCTAAGTCTCTTTGTAAGTCTCTAAGGACTTGCTTTATGAATCTGGGTGCCCCTGCTTTGGGTGCATATATATTTAGGATAGTAAGCTCTTCTTGTTGAAGTGATCCCTTTACCATTATGTAATGGCTTTCTTTGTCTCTTTTTTTATTTTTTTCATTATTATACTTTAAGTTCTAGGGTACATGTGCACAACGTGCAGATTTGTTACACATGTATACATGTGCCATGTTGGTTTGCTGCACCCATTAACTCGTCATTTACATTAGGTATATCTCCTAATACTATCCCTCCCCCAACCCGCCTCCCCACAATAGGCCCCAGTGTGTGATGTTTCCCTTCCTGTGTCCAAGTGATCTCATTGTTCAATTCACACCTATGAGTGAGAACATGTGGTGTTTGGTTTTCTGTTCTTGCGATAGTTTGCTGAGAATGATGGTTTCCAGCTTCACCCCTGTCCCTACAAAGGACACAAACTCACCCCTTTTTATGGCTGCATAGTATTCCATGGTGTATATGCACCACATTTTCTTAATCCAGTCTGTCACTGATGGACATTTGCGTTGATTCCAAGTCTTTGCTATTGTGAATTGTGCTGCAATAGACATACATGTGCATGTGTCTTTACAGCAGCATGATTTATAATCCTTTGGGTATATACCCAGTAATGGGATGGCTGGATCGAATGGTATTTCTAGTTCTAGATCCTTGAGGAATCGCCACAATGTTTTCCACAGTGGTTGAACTAGTTTACAGTCCCACCAACAGTGTAAAAGTGTTCGTATTTCTCCACCTCCTCTCCAGCCCCTGTTGTTTCCTGACTTTTTAATGATCACCATTCTAACTGGTTTGAGATGGTATCTCATTGTGGTTTTGATTTGCATTTCTCTGATGGTGAGTGATGACAAGCATTTTTTTAATGTGTCTGTTGGCTGTATAAATGTCTTCTTTTGAGAAGTGTCTGTTCATATCCATTGCCCACTGTTTGTCTCCTTTGATCTTTGTTGGTTTAAAATTTGTTTTATCAGAGACTAGGATTGTAATCCCTATCTTTTTTTGTTTTCAATTTGCTTGGGAGATCTTCCTCCATCCCTTTATATTGAGCCTATGTGTGTCTCTGCACGTGAGATGCATCTCCTGAATATAGCAAACTGATAGGTTTTGATTCTTTATCCAATTTGCCAGTCTGTGTCTTTTAATTGGAGCATTTAGTCCATTTACATTTAAGATTAATATTGTTATGTGTGAACTTGATCCTGTCATTATGATGTTAGCTGGTTATTTTGCTCATTAGTTGATGCAGTTTCTTCCTAGCATCGATGCTCTTTACATTTTGGCATGTTTTTGCCTTGGCTGGTATCAGTTGTTCCTTTCCATGTTTAGTGCTTCCTTCAGGAGCTCTTGTAAGGCAGGCCTGGTAGTGACAAAATCTCTCAGCATTTGCTTGTCTGTAAAGGATTTTATTTCTACTTCACTTATGAAACTTAGTTTGGCTGGATATAAAATCCTGGGTTGAAAATCCTTTTCTTTAAGAATGTTGAATATTGGCCCCTATTCTCTTCTGGCTTGTAGAGTTTCTGCTGAGAGATCCGCTGTTAGTTCAATGGCTTCCCTTTGTGAGTAACCCGACCTTTCTCTCTGGCTGCCCTTAACATTTTTTCCTTCATTTCAACTTTGGTGCATGTGACAATTATATGTCTTGGAGTTGCTCTTCTCGAGGAGTATCTTTATGGCGTTCTCTGTATTTCCTGAATTTGAATGTTGGCCTGCCTTGCTAGGTTGGGGAAGTTCTCCTGGATAATTTCCTGCAGAGTATTTTCCAACTTGGTTCCATTCTCCCTGTGACTTTCAGGTACACAGATGAGACGTAGATTTGGTCTTTTCACATAGTCCCATGTTTCTTGGAGGCTTTGTTCATTTCTTTTTACTCTTTTTTCTCTAAACTTCTCTTCTCACTTCATTTCATTCATTTGAGTTTTGATCACTGATAACCCTTCTTCCAGTTGATCGAGTTGGTTAGTGAAGCTTGTGCATTTGTCACGTAGTTCTCATGTCATGGTTTTCATCTCTATCAGGTCATTTAAGGACTTGTCTACATTGATTATTCTAGTTTGCCATTCATCACATATTTTTTCAAGGTTTTTAGTTTCTTTGTGCTGGGTTCGTACTTCCTCCTTCAGCTTGGAGAAATTTGATCATCTGAAGCCTTCTTCTCTCAACTCGTCAAAGTCATTCTCCATCCACATTTGTTCTGGTGCTGGGGAGGAGCTATGTTCCTTTGGAGTGGGAGAGGCACTCTGATTTTTAGAATTTTCTGCTTTTCTGCACTGCTTTTTCCCCATCTTTGTGGTTTTAACTACCTTTGGTCTTTGATGATGGTGACATACAGATGGGATTTTGGTGCAGATGTCCTTTCTGTTTGTTAATTTTCTTTCTAATAGTCAGGACCCTCAGCTGCAGGTCTGCTGGAGTTTCCTGGCGGTCCCCTCCAGACCCTGTTTACCTGGGTATAAGCAGCGGAGGCTGCAGAAGAGTGAATACTGCTGAGCAGCAAATGTTGCTGTCTGATGGTTCCTCTGGAAGCTTTGTCTCAGAGGTGTACCAGGCTATGTGAGGTGTCAGACTGCCCCTAGTGGGGGATGTCTCCCAGTTAGGCTACTCAGGGGTCAGGGACCCACTTGAGCAGGCAGTCTGTCTGTTCTGAGATCTCAAACTCCATGCTGGGAGAACCACTACTCTCTTCAAAGCTGTCAGACAGGTACATTTTCATCTGCAGAGGTTTCTGCTGCCTTTTGTTTGGCTATGCCCTGTCCACAGAGGTGGAGTCTACAGAGGCAGGCAGGCCTCCTTGAGCTGCAGTGGGCTTCACCCAGTTCGAGCTTCCTGGTGGCTTTGTTTACCTACTTAAGCCTAAGCAATGGCGGGCGCCCCTCCCCCAGCCTCGCTGCTGCCCTGCAATTAGATCTCAGACTGCTGTGCCAGTAATGAGGGAGGCTCCGTGGGCGTGGGACCCTCCAAGCCAGGCACGGGATATAATCTCCTGGTGTGCCATTTGCTAAGGCCCTTGGTAAAGTGCAGTATTAGGGTGGGAGTGACCCGATTTTCCAGGTGTTGTGTGTCCTGGTTTCCCTTGGCTAGGAAAGGGAATTCCCTTCCCCCTTGTGCTTCCCAGGTGAGGTGATGCTTCGCCCTGCTTTGGCTCTCCCTCGTTGGGCTGCACCCACTGTCCTGCTCCCACTGTCCAACACTTCCCATTGAGATGAACCTGGTATCTCAGTTGGAAATGCAGAAATCACCCATCTTCTGTGTTGCTCACAATGGGAGCTGGAGGCTGGAACTGTTCCTATTCGGCCATCTTCAGTAAATTCTTTTGAATGCTGTTAATAATGTACTTTAATACAATGAAGATTGTAAGATGCCATACAAGATTTTGCATCATTAAAGTGCTTAATGCCTTCAGCAAAATTAGTTTCATTGGAGGATGGTGATGAGGTGCAGATTGGCCTGCACTGATAAGTGAAATGTTGAGGAAAGAAGTTTGACTTTTGTAGATATGTTGGGTAGACAAAAAAATGTTTCTTATGAAGGGCCACCAGGGTACGAGATGTAAGAAAGCATCGTAGAAGCAGGATCCAGAGTGCATGTAGAATAATGAATAATGTACTGTAGGATATGTGCTAGAATTATATATGCATTGTCAAGATGAAATAGTAAAATGAATGAATAAAAATATACATATTTTCAGAAGATGGTTAACCCCCTGAACATATATATTATTTGCAATCATTAGAAATTGAATTTTAAAAGTGGTTGAAATACACAGTTTTCATCAAAAATAATATTTACTTTTTCAGAGCCTTTATTAAAATTCTTAAAAATAATTTTCAGGCAAAAATAAAGTCTATTTAATGAACTGTAAGGTCTTCCTTTAGATGCCCTATTTTCAAAAACCTATCCAAATGCTTTCTTAACCACTCTCCAGCTAATTAAAGGAAGTGGCAGTGTCCTAGGGCGTTACCTTTTCCTCAGTAAATGCTAAGTAAGAGCAATTCATACATGAATATTTCTTTGGCAGTCAATTATTACACCAATATAGCATTTGGTAAGTATCACTGAAAACATTATCAAGATGTATGTCATGACACATAAAGTGCAAGTAATGAACTTTTCAAGAAAGGAGATTTTAAAGAAAGTCTGTACCTATGAAAGTGAAATCAAGAGATTTTCTTTTCTTTGTCTTTTCTGTTTTTTTTTTGACAGAGTTTCGCTCTTGTCGCCCAGACTGGAGTGCAGTAGCATGATCTTGGCTCGCTACAACCTCCACCTCCCATATTCAAGCAATTCTACTGCCTCAGCCTCCTGAGTAGCTGGGATTATAGGTGCCCACATCATGCCCGGCTAATATTTTTTTGTATTTTTAGTAGAGACGGGGTTTTGCCATGTTGGGCAGGCTGGTCTTGAACTCCTGACCTCAGGTGATCCACCCACCTCAGCCTCCCAAAATCCTGAAATGACAGGCGTGAGCCACTGTGCCTGGCCAAGATTTTCAACATGAAGAAAATAATAAATAGACAACTATGTGAAAGTGTAAATTTTAAAATGGGAGGTAGAGTTGAGGTGAAATAAAAGTGGTTCTATGAACTGAACATTTCTTAGAGGAGGTTTGCTAGAAATAAATTTACCTGTTTTTTGTTGTATTCTGAGAAAGTTTTATGTTTTCTTTTTTCTTTGTTATGAAAGATATTTTTACGGGTATGTCTTCTGGGTTAGCAGGACTTCTTTCAGCACTTTAAAGACGTCACTCCAATTTCTTCAGGGCCTACATCATTTCTGATGAAAAACTGTTGTAATTATTATGTTTTTCCTCTGTATATAATACGTCTTTTTTTTCTCTTGCTTCCTTCAAGATTTCTTTTTTTGGTTTTCATTTTAAGAAGTTTGAATATGACATGCCTGCATGTGTGGTTACTTACTTATTTACTTTTGATATTATCTTTCGTGATTGCTGAATTTCTGTTGGTTAGTGTCTATCATTAATTTATGAAAGCTCCAGGCCATTATTTTTTTCAGTATTTCTCTTTATTCTATTTCATTTCATCTGGGATTTCAATTTCACATAAAATAGAGCATTATTCAGCTCTTGGATGTTTTGTTACAACTTTTTCACTCTTTTTTATCCCCTTTGTGTTTTGGTTGGAGTAACTTTTGTTGGCTTGAGTTCAATTTTAATAATTTCTTGCCTCAATTGTGTTGTGTGTACTGTACTGAAAAGGGCATTTTTTAAATTTGTTATTGTGTTTTTTTTCTAAAATTTTAATTTGGTCTTTTTTTATAGTTTACATCTCTCTGTTGAAATTACCTGTGTAACTTTGCATTGTAACTTTACCTTATTTAAGTTACCTGTGTAATTTTGCATTGTAACATCCCTATTTTTTAATAATCATAATAAAATGATGATTATTAGGTAAAAGAGATATATATGTAGAAAGATATAGATATACATTCATATATATAGGGATATATATGATGCCTATAGTATAAATATATATATATATGAATGTATATCTCCTTTACATAGTAATCATAATTATTTCATTTATTTATATAGTATATATAAGCACATACTATAAACACAATTATTTATATATTTACACATACATGTATATCTCATTTAAGATAATAATCATTGTTCTTTTAAATTACCTTTCAATTGTGAGTTCTGTGTCATATCTGATTATGGTTGTGATTATTTCTTTGTCTCTTGAGCATATGTTTCCTCTTGCTTTTTTAGTATAACTCAATTTTGTTAAACGCTGTACACTTTGTGTAGGACAGCAGAGACTGCAGTGAATGATTTTTATGCCTAGAAATAAATACACCTTGTAGATCAAAGAGGTCTTGAGTTCAAGACTTAGAGCTAATCTAGTTGGGATATGGGCTTGGGTTGAAGTTTGCTGTTGCTATAGTTACCATCAGTTTATCATGACCTCCACATCTCCATAGTAATAAAATGTATTTTAGGTGGGGCTGATGTAGGAATACGTTGTATTTAAGTTGGAAAAATGTCTGTTCCACCTACCACATTAGGTTGCTCCTTTCCTCTATACTTCAGAGAAAAAATTATTTGCATGAGTTGTTCCTCGGCTATTCCTCTACCAGAAGAATCCATTGTTAGGTTTTACCCAAGAATTGCCAGCTTGGCAGTGGTGGGAAGCAGGTGGGAGGTTTCTCTGTTGTTCACATTAAGCCTTAGTCTTAGGCATTACATTCCGTTCTCCTATCATTCCCTGACTGTAGATCTGGGTGTTGTCTGTCTTTCTCCTCCTCTGGGTGTAAGCTTTAAAATTTATTTTTCCTCTTTCATTTTTCTCAGCTGCAATGAATCTTAATTAGTGTCTTAAGATGACAGTGTTTATGCCTCTCTCCCTTCCCCTCAAAATTAAGATGTTTTTACCATGGTGGAATTGGGCGGAAAAGGTCTGTATTCATTCCTTCTCAAGCTGCTATAAATAACTGCTTGAGACTGTGTAATTAATAAAGAAAAGAGGTTTAATGGACTCAGTTCTGCATTCCTGGGGAAGCCTCAGGAAACTTACAATCAGGGCAGAAGGTGAAGGAGAAGCAAAGGCATGTAGAGAGTGTGTGTCAGCACAGGAAAAACTACCATTTATAAAACCATCAGATCTTGTGACAACTCACTATCACGAGAACAGCATGGGGGGAAACCACTGCCATAATCCAATCACCTCCTACCAGGTCTCTTTGTAAACAAGTGGGGATTACAATTCAAGATGAGATTTGGGTGTGGACACAAAGTCTAACCATATCAGGGCCCATGCAAGTTGTGTGCCTTATCCACAGCAGCTGCTATTTCTCTCCTCAGGTCTCTTCCAGAACATTCACTTTCTTAGTGCTGCCTCTCTCCTTTTGTATGAATGACCAAGGTGGGTTCTAAGAGAAAAAATATGCAAGAGTGTGTGGACTTCCTCAGTTTATTCATAATCTTCTGTCAGTACACACTTGACCTTCACCAATTTGTCAACCATTGAAGCCTTACTGGTGTCTAGCTGCATCTACTTCAGAAAAGCAAATGCCCGTGTCTTCTGTCTCCCTGAAGGTACAAGTCATTCCACTAATTTTTGCACCAGTTTATTGGTCTGTGCCTTCAGTTCTTCACTGGGCTTGAAAAATAATGAATTTTCAGGTTGTTTGGCTATTTTTCATTGTAAGGATGGGAGCAATACTCTTTCTACTCTTTCCAGCTATTCTACATCCTAGAAATTGATCAAGTCACCTCCTTTCCATCCTGGGGACATTCATCCAGTAGTTAAACAGAATGAACTACTGGTCTCTTGTTCAGCTCCTTCTTTCTTAATGTGTTTGTCATAAATTTGCATGTATATATTTATTTGTTTTTGAATTGGTATATATTTTGCATTTTTAACAAGAAACACTTTCATGTATATATGTATATACGTAACTGCTTTTGTCTAAGTTTTACTTCTAGGTACTCCTAAATATATGCATGACATATAGATTGTATATCTTATAGTATTTCACAAAGCTTCAATATAAGGCTACTTTCTGAAAAAGCAGTGAATTAAGCAATAAGAAGTCAGAGAATAAACAATGATTGCTTAATAATGAGTGAATATTCAGATAGAGTTTTTTTCTTTCCTCAGGTTCCCATATGGTAAATTCCATAAGAGATTTTTAAGAGCTCTCTTCCACTAAAAGCTAATGTAAATTTCTGTGTTCTCTTGCTGTATTTATTCATATTTATTCTTGCCATATATATTTTTTAAAGACATGTGTGTAAGTAGAAAATATAACTTTCCTTACAGTTTTGGAATATTTTTAGTTTTTATAAGCATTATAAGCATTACTCTAACATAAGGAATATCTGCAAAATATTATGACTGATTACCTATTGAAACCAAAATGTCTTCTTCTTTGACATATTAATGATACCAAAAAGATACTTCATTAGAAGAAAATATATCCTCAGTAATATTTATTCTATACATATTAATGCTCTGTTGGAATGCTTTGTTCTCTTTTTGGACTACTTAGTCATTTCATTAACGTGATAATTCACTTCATAGAGCTTGAGGTTGAGATGTATTTTAATTATGCTTTATGCTTCAGTATAAATGGAGCTATTACAGATATTATTAATTTCTACCTTTTATCACAATTGTTCCAATTGGAAGGCTTTACATGAGAAAAGGATGCAGAAAAAACATAAATAGTGATAATAAGAATGTATCCATAAAATCTTTGTTGCATTAAACCTTTTTAATTTTAGCTGGTTTATATGTTAGACTTCTGCCATTTTGCTTGGGAAGATAACTTAAAGCAAAATTTTTTTTATATTATCAGCAAATATAAAAAATATGGACCACATATTATATAATTTCAAATTATCTCCTTGGCCAGTCAGTCAACAATCCTGAAACAAGTCTTCCTTAATAAAATTTCTAACACATTTTAATATGTAAGCATTTTAGATGCCTTGTCTTTAAATAGAGAGCATTTTAGATTATAATTATTATACATTATTGTACTTTATTTTTATGAATAATTTTGTTGCCCTTTACCAGTTTTTAATCTTCAAATTTCTTCTAGTTAAATTATCTGTTTATCATAATAAAGAGCCAACTGAATGCTGAATTGTATCTGATGATATAGGGAAAATACACAGGATGCAACTTCTTGTTCTTTTGATAATAACATTTTGATTTTTTCTCGACACTATTTCTCTTTATTTTGGTCTCAAATTCATTCTTCGTTATTGTTTCTTTCTGCTGTGTTCATTTATGTTATTACCTTTAATTCAGATATTTAAAAGTTGTACCTATTTTGTAAAGACTTAATATTATAAAGCTGCCCATTATTCTCTGATAGATCTATAGATACAATGCAATATCAATAAATACTGGAGCATTTTTATGTGCATGCATGAAAGCTGAAAGCTGATTTTTAAATTTTGTATGGACCAAAGACTTTTAGACTAAGTATAATAAAAACTCTTAAAGATCAAAAACAAGGTGTCAAAATATTTTGTAACACCACAGTAAAATATACACAATATGGTATCATTCCCAGTACTAACTAATGGAACAAACTATAGAATATGGAATCATACTGACAAAGACAATGCAGCAGAATATCAGTGGAAAAAATTTAATTGGTTTATTTCAAGACACAATGTTGGATTAGTTGACTATCTGTCTAGATAAGAAACAAACCTTGACTTTTATCTCACTCAAAATATCGTTAAAGGTGAATTGTATATCTAGACATGAAATGTAAAACAACGAAGTCTAGATGATAGGTGAATATCTTCATGATACTGGAAGTTTGCGAAGATTTCTGAAACAGGCTATTAAAAGCATTCTCCATAGAATAAAAGTTTAATAAACTAGACTACATTGAAATTGATAATTTCTGTTTAGTAAGTCATAGCATAAAAGAAAGTACTTTTACTACATATAAGTGACAAAGAACTTGTGTCAGGAATATCTTTAAAAATCTCTAAAAATCAATAAAACACCAACAGGAGCGTCACAAGGGAAACCAACACACTTCCAATAAACATATAAAACATTTGTATCAAGCAAAATGTCTAAAACTTAAAAGACTGACACTACAGAGTTTGGGCAAGGCTGTAAATCAAGTGGAAGCTGGGTTTACTGCTGGTAAATCGGTACAATCACTTTTGAAAACTATCTGACAGTATTTACTAAAGCTGAACAACTTGCCTTATCACCTAGCAATTACACTCCTAGGTATTTTCTAAAAAGAAATAAATGCACCAAAATATACACGCATACATGTACATATGTGCATACCCCCACATAAATATACATGCATTTGTGTATGTGTATATTCCATATGTATATACATAAAAATTATTGAATGACTGCTATTCATAATAACATGAAGGAATCTTACTAATATGATTTTAAATAAAAGCAGACAGAAGAAGAGTTTACACAGAAGATAAGTTCATTTATAGAAAATTTAACAGAAAATTAACTTGTAGTTCTCTAAATTATGTTGCAGGGGATACTTGGAACAGGGGATCATGCCTAGGAAGTGATGTAAAGTACAATTCTGGGATGCAAAAATATTTGATTTCTTGCTATGGTTGATGGTTTCATGCATGGATGCACTATGTAAAAATACATCAATGACTTCATTATTTACAATTTCAGCACTTTGTATGTGTATAGTGTGCTGATAAGTTTAAGCACTGCACAAGTAATTTTCATTTTAAAAAATATTTACAAAATTAAAATTAATGACAATAGGGACTTTGGGGAAAAAGAAAAGAGAAAGGAGGAGGAAGTAAATAAATTAGAAGTTGCAATATTTATTTCTGTGTTTCCCATGATTATTATTTTCATTGTAATGTGTTGTGAGAAATAAAAAATAAATTAGATATTTTCCCTGCTCTAAGTAAAGATTTAGCTGGTATGATGTGTAAAAGTAAGGCTAAACTAAAGTAAAAGAGAATTAAAAATTTAAACAAATCTTGATGGATATAAAAGGGAGGAAGATTCTAACGGTAACTAGGAATCAAGAATTCTAGAGGAAATGGCATATGGCATGGCTCTTGAGGACAAGTAAGATACAGAAAAGTAGTATTATATGGGACAGTTTCTACCTATGGAAGTAGGAAAGTGTAGAGCAAATATGGGAAAGTAACAAATCAGAGATTCCTGGACTGAAAGTGCTTAGAAGGAAAAAATGGAAGAAAATAATGGAAAGTTGGTTGGATGCAGGATCTGTGGCTTAGTGTTAAATACCATTCCAGGTAATTTGGACCCTTTTTCTGTCAACATCAAGGTCCTGTGAAAGGATTTGTGGGGGAAGTTGATATTTGATCTATGTTTTGAGAATGTAATTGGAGGAAATGTGAAGGGAGGTTTAAGCTGGAGAAAATAATATTAGTTTAAGGCACATTTGAGAGCACTCAGTTCTCCTATGTAATGCAGATTAAAGAGACTCATACCAGTTGATAGCACAGCAAATTACAGAACCCAAGTTTCTAAATTTTTAGCTAAAGATTATTCTCTGAAACAAGAATTAAAGAGAACAGGTAGCCAGAACAGGTTATCTGTTGACTAGTGTAGGTGAGAAGAGATGATGACATAAACTAGGGTACAGGGAATATGAGCAAGTTGACATTTGACAGGGACTTTGAAAAGTTGTGACTGACAGGATTTAGTAACTAATTAAATGTGGAACAAAAAAGAGAATATTTTTGGATTCTGACTTGAATGACTGGAAAAAAAAGTTTTTACTGAGTGAAGAGGAGAAAGAGCAGGTCTGAGTGGGAAGAAGGGAAGAGGTTTAATTTATTTCTGAAAATAAATCACCAGTTTTAGTCAGAAGCCAGCAATAAGTTCAGAAGCTCAAGACTCCCGTATAGGGCTGAGATGTCAAAATGACTGACTAGTTCAGCCATTTTAGTGATTTGCTCAAGCCAATTGCTAGGAATTGCACTGTTTGAACAACCAGACAAATAAATGCATTTATAAATTTTTACTTGATTATTTTAACATTTTAGAGACAGATCAGGAATTTCTCCCCATCAATGTGCTTCTGATGTTTGTTTCTTTACACTTTATTTTGGGGTTTATCTGAACTAACTGTGCTGGGAGGGGGAAAATGGGTGCATTGTTCAGCGGCAACTATTTTTTTTTCCCAGTAAAATAGCTTTGAAGAAAATCACCATTAAGAATTGTCTATTTAGGCTGGGCACAGTTGCTTATGCCTGTAATCCCAGCACTTCTGGAGGCCAAGGCAGGCAGATTGCTGGAGCCCAGGATTTCAACACTAGTCTAGGCAACACGGAGAGACCTTTTCTCTACAAAAAATAAAATAAAATAAACTATCCTGTCGTGGTGGTGTTTGGCTGTACTCCCAACTACTTGGGAGGCTGAGGTGAGAGGATCACTTGAACCCAGGAGGTCGAGATTGCAGTGAGCTGAGATCATGCCACCACACTCTAGCCTGGGCAAGAGAACGAGACCCTGTGTCAAAAAAGCAAAACAAAACAAAAATCCAAATTCTCTGTCTGTAATGATTCATTTATTTGAAAATGGTAATTCATTTATTAATATGAGCCAGGCACTGTGCTATGCCTGAGGATACGAAGATGAGTAAAAACAGATGCATACTTTGCACTCATAGACATAACTGATTAGTATAGAGGATAGGTATCAAGCAATTCGAAACCAAGTATAATTGTTTAATCACAAATGCTGATAAGTGCTCTGAAAGAAGTTATTCTGTCTTCCATCTATAATCAATATATAAAAATTAATTAACGTGACCAGTGTTTGAGACTCTAATTTAAATACGTTTTTTGAAATAATGTTAATAGTGTCACACTAAGAATCAAAACGAAGTGTTGATTCAGATCAGTTAAGTTTGTCATTAAATATTGTTCTAATATAATTTGCTAGAAGCTAAATATATGGGTCATAGCATACTAGGAAAATCAGTATAAGATTTTTTTTTTTTTTTTGCTTTGGATGAGCTTTTTAATCTCAAGATATTTAGTTCATTTAAATTTGTCTTGTATGTGAAATAAAAGTCTTGGTCAATTTAATTCTAATGATACTTGAAAAATACCATTTTCTAAACTTTACTGGATATATCTGGTCTCTTTAGTCAATACTATTTTATTGTCATAGAATTTTATGAATATAGAAAGAATATCTGTTTATTCTAATTGAAAATTAAAAAAATAACATATCATATAATCTTTTTGTCTTAATATGTTCATGCTGCTACAGCAAAATATCAAAGACTAGGTCATTTATAAGCAAAGAAAATTTATTTCTCACAGTTCTAGAAACTAGGATGTTCAATATCAAGATGCCAGCCGGTTCAGTGTCTGAAAAAGGCCCAATCTCCACGTCCAAGATAGTATTTTGAACACTGTGTCCCGGAAGTGAAAGAACCCTTACACATGGAGGAAGAGGTTGAAGGGCAAAAGAAGGCTAGCTAGTTTCCTCAAGCCCTTTTTAAAGATCACTTAATAACCTCTTAAAGGCCCCACTCTTAATATGATCACATTGGTGATTAAGTTTCAACACATGAGTTTTGGAGGATATTCAGACCATGGGTACTCCCTACTCGCAAAACAAAATATTTTGTATTAAATTCTGAATACTTTGTATTATTGGAAGTAATAAAAGCTTGGTCTCCTATCTCTGGGCTGATTACTCATCTCCTTTGCTGGTTTTCTCTTTTGCTAACCTCTACTTAAATCTGGTATCCTTGAGAGTTTAACCTCAGCTTATGCTGTACACCTTCTTATGTAACATCATTCATTTCTGTAGGGTAATTATCACCAGTAATATAACTCTGTCTTCATTTCCAGAACATGGAAATTTGCTGATTAGATATCTTTAGCTAAATGTCTCCTGGGTATCTAATGATGAAGAGCCTAAGCTCTCAATAAGGTATAACGCCTTGCTTCAAGAATTACTATTTATATGTCCTTTAAAGATATTACTTAACTGCACTGTTTCTTGTTTTTTTTAAATCTTAAAAATGATAGAATAATAATATATATATGACATAGAGTTGTTTTGAGGCTTAAATGAGGTACTATACAAAAAGTGCTGAATAACCCAGCAGTGCTAGGGCTGAGGCACAAGCAAGGTGCTGCCTACTTCAGGTTTGGGGAGAATTGGCTGGTGCCACTGAAAACAGCCCTGCCCTACCCATTGGTAGGGCCACAGTGGGGCCACTGCTATCCTCCTCCTGAGCTTTCTGCCAGGTGTCTGGAAATCACAACTCCCTTGCCTAACAAAACTGGAACCTGCATACACCATCAGTGTGCTTTAAAGGCAAACCTCCGCAGGCTGGCTTTGCCCCCACCATGCCAAAGCACATAGTCTGGAACCTGGAGATTGCCCAGGCAGCCCACTTAAAACTGGCATGTGAGCACTCTTGGGATCCTGAGGTTGAGCCTACCCACTCTGCTGCTACTACCACAGCTGGCATCTACATGCACATGTCACATATTGGCCTGGAGACTGGCATATCCAGTCCATCACAACCACTGTAAACACCAGCACATACTGCTTGAGATCCAGAGACTCATCCTGCCACTGCTACTGCCATCACGTCTGCCACACTGCTTACCCAGGGGCCCAAGAACCCACCCACCCACCCACCCAGTGCACCATTACTACTACTGGCAAATAAGAAGGCCACCAAGAATTGGCCCACTTAGATCAGCTATCACTGGACTCAGCATACATCACCCTGGGGCCTAAGAACAGTTACCTCAGACCATCACTGCTACCACTAGGGCCTGAAGACTAGTCCAGCTGGTACCCTATTCCTCAGGAAAATGTCACCATATCCTCCACTAATAACCACATCCTAACCCACTTAGGAAAGCACAGATACCACTGATGCTATTTATAGCTCAAGAAATCATGTAATGACTACACTATTGCACACACCCATAATCAAAACCAAAGTGCCCTACCTAACCAACACCACAGATACATCTTCAGGGAAAAGTCCTCCCTTACAAAAACAAATTAAAAGAACAGGAAGCAGCACATGTTACACCAGATATGCAAAAAACAATGTAAGGATGCAGGAAATATGAAAAAGCAAGGAAACATGACATTTCCAAAGGACAATAATAATTTTCTAAATAATTCCAATAAAAGACAAATTTATGAAAGTCCAGAAAAAGAATTCTAAATGTTGATTTGAAAGAATTTCAAGTGAGATACAAGAGACTACTGATAAGCAGTATGAATATTTTAGAAAAAACAATTTAGGATATGAGTGAGGAATTTACCAAAAATATAAAGATCATTAAAACAAACACAACCAAACAAATTCTGGAACTGAAAAATTTATTGAATGAAATACAAAATACATTTGAAAGCTTCATCAATAAACTAGATCAAGCAGAATAAATCATCTCAAAACTTGAAGGCAGGTCTTTAGAAATAACCCAATCAGACAAAACTAAAAAAATCAGAATAAATAACAACATTCAAAACCTACATGACATATGGGGACACCATAAAATTACCAAATATTTGAAATTTTGGAGTCTCAGAAGGCAAAGATAAAACAAAAAGGATAACCTATTTAACAAAATAATAAATGAAACTTTCAAAGTCTAACAAAAGATTTAGACATCAATATATAAGAGATTCAAAATCCCCAGATATAATGCAAAAAGATCTTCTGCACAGAGCATTGTAATCAAAATGTCAAAAGTCAAAGACAAATAGATAATTCTAAATATAGCAAGAGAAAAGTGTCTAGTCACCTGCAAATGAACTGGGTCAAAGGCAGAGGTTGGAACAGTTTGGAAAGCTCACAAGACAGAAGAATATGGGAAAGTTTGGAACTCCCTAGAGACTTGTTGAATGGCTTTGACAAAAATGCGGGTAATAATATAGACAATTAAATTCAGGCTCAAGTGGTCTCAGATGCAGATGAGGAACTTGTTGGGAACTGGAGCAAAGGTGATTCTTGTATTACCAAAGAGACTGGTGGCATTTTGCACCTTCCCTAGAGATTTGTGGAACTTTGAACTTGAGAGAAATGATTTAGGTATCTGGTGGAAGAAATTTTTAAGCAGCAAAGCATTCAAGAGGTGACTTGGGTGCTATTAAAGGCATTTGGTTTTAAAAGGGAAGCAGAGCATAAAAGTTTGGAAAATTTGCCGCCTGACAATGCGATAGAAAATAAAATCCCATTTTCTGAGGAGAAATTCAAGCCAGCTGCAGAAATTTGCATGAGTAACAAGGAGCTGAATGTTAATCCCCAAGACAATGGGGAAAATGTCTCCAGCACATGTTAGAGGTATTCACAGCATCCCCTCCCATCACAGCCCCAGAGGCTTAGGAGGAAAAAGTGGTTTCATGGACCAAGCCTGTGGTCCCTGAGCTGTGTGCAGCCTAGGGACTTGGTGCCCTGCATCCCAGTGGCTCCAGACATGGCTAAATGGGGTTAAGGTATAACTTTGGCTGTGCCTTCAGAGGATACAAGCCCCATGCCTTGGCAGCTTCCATGTGGTGTTGAGCCTGTGAGTGCAGAGAAATCAAGAACTGGAGTTTGGGAACCTCCACCTAGATTTCAGAAGATGTATGGAAACACTTGCATGCCCAGGAAAAAATTTGCTGCAGGATTGAGGCCCTCATGGAGAACCTTTGCTAAGGCGGTACAGAAGGGAGATGTGGGGTTGGGGCCCCCACATAGAGTCCCTAGTGGATCTGCGAGAAGAGGGCCATTGTTCTCCAGACCCCAGAATGATAGATCCACCAACAGCTTGCACTGTTCATCTTGAAAAGCTGCAGAAACTCAATGCCAGCCCATGAAAGCAGCCAGGAGGGAGGCTGTACCCTGCAAAGCCACAGGGATGGAGCTGCCCAAGACCATGGGAACCCACCTTTTGCATCAGTGTGACCTGGATGTGAGACATGGAGTTAAAGGAGATCATTTTGAAGCCTTAATATTTTACTGCCCTGCTTGCATGGTTTTCGACTTGCATGGGGCCTGTAGCTCTTTTGTTTTGGCCAATTTCTCCCATCTGAAACAGCTGTATTTATCTAATACCTGTACCCTCATTGTATCTAGGAAGTAACTAACTTGCTTTTGATTTTACTGGCTCATAGGCAGAAGAGACTTTCCTTGCCTCAGATGAGACTTTTGACTGTGGACTTCTGAGTTAATGCTGAAATGAGTTAAAGTTTGGGGGCACTGTTGGGAAGGCATGATTGGTTTTGAAATGTGAGGGCATGAGATATGGGAGGGACCAGGGGTGGAATGATATGGTTTGACTGTGTCTCCATCCAAATCTCATTTTGAATTCCCATGTGTTGTCGGAGGGATCCAGTGTGAGGTAATTGAATCATGGGGACAGGTCTTTCCTGTGCTGTTCTTGTGATAGTGAATAAGTCTTATGAGATCTGATGGTTCTATAAGGGGGAGTTTCCTTGTACAAACCCTCTCTTTGCCTGTTGCCATCCATGTAAGACATGACTTGCTTCTCTTTGCCTTCCACCATGATTGTGAGGCCTCCCCAGCCACGTGGTACTGTAAGTCCATTAAACCTGTTTCTTTTGTAAATTGACCAGTCTTGGGTATCTCTTTATCAGCAGTGTGATAACAGACTAATACAGCAATCAAGAAAGAGAAATAAATAAAACATATTCAAATTGGAGAAGAGGAAGTCAAATTTCATATGATATAAATTTATATCTAGAAAAATCTAAAGATTCCATGAAAAACTCTTAGATAAGAAGTAGATTCAGTAAAGTTGTCATATAAAAATAAACATACATAAGTTAGTAGCACTTCTATACATCTGTAATGAACTAACTAGTAAGAAATCAAGGAGGCAATTCCACTCAGGTGTTGTGGTATGCACCTGTAGTACCAGCTACCAAGTAGGCTGAGGAGGAAGGATTGCTTGAGCCTAGAAGTTTGAGGCTGCAGACTGCACTACTGCATTCTAGCCTGAGTGACAGAGCAAGACCCTATCTCTAAAAAAAGAGGAAAAAGAAGGAAATGAAGAAAAAGGAGAAGGAGAAAGAGAAGGAGGAGAAGAAGGAGAAGGGAAAAGACAATTTCATCTTGAATAGCTACGTTGAAAATAAGAATACCTAGGAATAAATTTAGCCAAGGATGTAAAAGACCTCTACAAGGAAAACTACAAATCACTGATTTAAAAAAATTGAGGGCACAAACAAATGGAAAGACATCCATTGTCCAAAGCAATCTACAGAGTTAATGTAATCCCTATCAAAATATCAACATCACTTTTCCCTACAGAATTAGAAAAAAATTCTAAAATTTGTGTGGAACCAAAGAAAGAACTCACATAGCCAAAGCAAGCCTTAGCAAGAAGAATAAAACTATTACACTACCTGACTTCAAAATATATTACAATACAGTAGTAACCAAAACAGCATATAATTGATGTAAAAGCAGACACATAGACCAATGGAAGAGAATAGAAAACCCAGAAATAAATCCACATACTTACAGCCAACTGGTTTTCAACAAAGGTACCAACAACATACATTGGAAAAGGACACCCTCTTCAATAAGTGGTGCTGAAAACCTTCGTATTCATATGCAGAAAATGAAATTGGATCCCTGTCTCTTAATATGTACAAAAATCAACCAAGATGGATTGAAGATTTAAAAGTAAGGCCTAAAGCTATAAAGCTATTCAAAGGATACTTAGGGAAAACATTACAAGACATCTAGACATAGATTTTATTACTAATACCTCAAAAGCACAGGCACAAAAAATGAAAATAGACAAATGAAACTAATAAAACTAAAAAGCTTCTATACAGGAAATGAAACAATCAACAGAATGAAGAGACAACCTGTAGAATTAGAGAAAATGCTTGCAAATAATTATCCAATAAAGGACTAATATCCAGAATATACAAATAAATAAAACTATTCAACAATAAAACAGTAAATAATCCCATTAAGAAATGGTCAAAGAACATGAATAGACATTTCTTAAAAGAAGATATACACATAGCCAACAGGTATATAAAAAATGGTCAGTACCACTAATCGTCAGGGAAATGCAAATCCAAACCACAATGAGATGTTGTGGCTAGAATGATTATCATTAGAAAGTTAAAAAAATAGATGCTGACAAGGATGCAGAGAAAGGGAACTTTAACACACTGTTGGTGGGAATGTAAATTAGTACAACTACTATGAAAAACAGTATAGAGATTTGTCCAAAAACTGAAAATAGAGCTACAATATGATTCAGCAATCCCACCACCGTGTATTTATAAGAGAAAGAAGAAATTGGCATATCAGTGGGATACTGTAAACCAAAAATAAAATTCTAAACCTCCCCCAACCATCTGAATGGACCCCTCCTCTCAGCAAGGGCATTCCAACATTAACCTGAAAAACTAGTTCAGGCCATGATGGTAAGGGGGACCCAGACATGTCTCATTATATTCTCCTCCCTTTTGGAATGACTGAAAGAACGAATGTTTAAAATCTGATAAGAGACATTTATAACCTATTCTCTCTGAAGCCTGCTACCTGGAGGCTTCCTTTGCATGATAAAACCTTTATCTCCACATCCTCTTATGTTAACCCAGACATTCTTTCTATTGATAATATCTCTCTCAACCAATTGCCAACTAGAAAATCTTTAAATCTACCCATGACCTGGAAGCCCCTGCTTCAAGTTGCCTCACCTTTCTGGACCAAACACATATGCATCTTACATGAGTTGACTGATGTCTCATGTCTCCCTAAAATGTATAAAACCCAGCTGTACCCTGACCAACTTGGGCAGATGTCATCAGGACTTCTTGAGGCTGTGTCACAGGCATGTTCTGTGTTTTTTGTTGTTGTTGTTGTTAGACAGAGTCTTACTCTGTTGCCCAGGCTGAAGTGCAGTAGCGTGATCTGAGCTCGCTGCAACTTCTGCCCTCTGGGTTCAAGCGATTTTCCTGCCTCAGCCTCCCGATTAGCTGGGACTATAGGCTTGTGCCACCACAACAAGCTAATATTTGTATTTTTAGTAGAGACAAGGTTTCACCATGTTGGCCAGGCTGGTCTCGAGCTCCTGACCTCAGGTGATCCACCCACCTCAGCCTCCCAAAGTGCTGGGATTTCAGGCATGTTCTTAACCTTGGTAAAATAAACTTTCTGGGTTGATTGAGACCTATCTCAGATACTTTCAGTTTACAGATACCTATACTTACATGTTTATCACAGCAATAGTCACAGTAGCAAAGGTATGGTGTCAACCTATGTATCCATCAATGAGTAAAGAAAATGTGGTATGTATACACAGTGGAATATCGCTCAGCCATAACAAGAATGAAATCATATCATGTGTGGCAATGTGGGTGCAACTGGAGGTCACTATGTTAGTGAAATAAGCTAGGCACAAAAGGACAAAGACTGCATGTTCTCACTCCTATGTGGGAGCTAAACTATTTGATCTCATGGAGGTGGATAATAGACTGATAGATACCAACGGCTGAGAAGGTATGTAGGTGGAAGGAGTGAGGAGAGGTTTAGTGCTTAGAAACATACAGTTAAGTAGAAAATAATTTCTAATATTCAATAGCAGTGTACAGGGATTATGATTAGCAGGAATGTGTATGTATTTCAAAGTAGATAGAAAAGAGTATTTGAAATGTTCCCAACACATAAAAATGATAAATATTCTCTAAGTAATTTTGTTTATAGATGCTATTATTTTTTGCAATGATGGCCAATAAAGTATTACATTATTTATCATTTAATGCACATCACAGATATTTTAGGACAAAATGGTGAATCAAATATTTAGATAAATTTAAATCTAAATGCCAATAGCAGAAAAATAACAATGAATAGAAACAAATGCAGTTATATAGGAATACTTAAATATAAGGTATATGTATTCACAGATCAGAATTTGAATGGTGGTAAGCAGAGCTGAGCTCTGAGTTAATAAATGCATGGTGGAAGCCAGGAGTTTAATTCCTGTAAGTTAAATCATTAAAAATGATTTATAAATATTGGGTTTCCAAATAAAATATTTCATTGGTTGAAAACAGAGATTAAGGTGTGGTACCCTGCTCACAAGACATGACTGAATAAAATCTCCTCCCAGTTCATTTTAGAGTTATGTTGATCTCCAAGAGCCCAGTAAAGGTATCTGCTATGGGTTCTGGATCTGAATCTGCCATATCTTCTGATATACTGGGAGTAAAGACATATTCTTGAGAGTTAGGGTTAGCTAGAGGCATCCGTAAAAGAGCCAGACATAGGAGAGTGACACATAAGAGAGACAGAGTGGGAGAGAGATACAGACAGAGCATATGCAAGATTATTAAGACCAACAACATTATTTATTCAATGTGAGCCTTAGGTTAAAATTTTGAAGCCTACTTAATTACATGTTAAAAGAGACAAAAGCAAAAATTTTCCTAGATTAAGACCATTTTCTACTGTATTCTGATAAAAACTTTAACATAAGTATGTGATGGATGTTTGAAGAGGAAAATTCATACCTAGCATCTATGAAACAAAAGAAGGCATTATATTTGTAAGTAGTGTATCCTAAACACTCCAACAGCATATGCTGCAGAGTAAGCACTCAATCTTTTGTGAGTAAATGAATGAAAAGTATAAACCAGTGTGCTTTATGGACTTAAGTGTAAAGATATGAAAGAAAATATTAGCAAACAGAACTCAGCAGTTTATAAAAATTATTAAATATTAGCAAACTGAATTAATCAGTGTATGTAAAAATTATATTGTGATAAAAGATGGTTTACTGCAATAATGTGAGGAAGTGGAACATTACAAAATCTATTGTTGTGGTGTATATTTAATTGATACTGTCTTATGCCAATGGATACTCTTTCTGGATACAAGAACTAGTTTCCTAGTGCCTGGGAATGCTGCTAGCAATAGCCCTCGGCTATTTGTCATTTTCAAGAAACGACTGAATGGAAATCCCTTGTCCAAGTTTAAGTCCCCTGTGTTACATAACTTGCATCCAGTGTTTCCATATGGAAGTTTAAGGGCCTGACTCCATCCCACCAATTCAGAAAATGCCTAATAGACTGTATCATTTCAGCTTTTGAACTCCTTGTGGTATTGGCTGAGGCTTCCCTTGAGATTGTTTTGTAACCCAATTTCTCCTTGTGCTCATCTTACTTCTTTTTTTTCCTTCTATGGCTAATTATTTGAAGAGCTGACCCTTGGTCAACTTCCTATGTGTTAATTTCTATCTCAGAATCTGGATCCTGGGAAACCCAACTAGGGGTGGAATAATATCAATATATTAAAAACAAATATGCAGATAAAACATTTGAAAAAATTAGCATTTATTAAAACATATCTCTTAGGAAACTAGAAATTGAAGGGCAGATTCATCAAGTGATAAAATATGTATTAAAACTAGAAGTAAATCCACAAAAATCCACAAAACATTACTGGAACAAATAAGAAAATTAAGCAAGTTGTCTTTGATATAAAATCAACATGCAAATGTTCAAGAGCATCTAGACACAACATTAAAAACTAATAGAGAATATTATTTTAACAAAACACCTGAGTAATAGTAGCTAACAGCTTCTGAGTGCTTAGTGTTTGCCTGGCACTTTTACAATGGCTTTACATACTCGCAAGTAAAGTATGAATAGGTACCTAAGAGTAAACATAAAGTATGTCAATATGCACCTCGAGAACATTGCAGAATAATATTTAAGAATAGAAAATAAAATATTAAAAAAATCAAGGATATGCCATCTTTAGAAATCATAAGATCTAAGAGCCAAGATGAGCTAAGACATTTTTGCAGAATTGGAGGACTTACCTTATCACATATAAGCCTACTGTAGATCTATGAATTTAAAACTGGATAGCATTAGAGTGGAGAGAAATAAAAATAAATCAATGTGACAAAATAGGCTGTGAATATATGGAAACCTGATATGACAAATTTAGTATTGCACAACAGTAGAGAAAGGAGGCAGTAAGTGGTTTTAGGACAATTGACTATAAAAAATTTAGATTCCAATTACACCATACGCAAAGATAAATTCTAGATGATTAAAAGAGCTTAATGTAAAAAGCAAAATTTTCAAAAGTTTTAGAAGTAAGTATTAGCTATCATATTCATGATCTAGTATGTGATAAGGATAATTAAAAAAAAAAACTGTAAACCATTAAACAACCAACGGATGAATTGACTACGTTAAAATTTAAATCTTCTGCATATCAACAAATATCACATGACTTCATATTATATTTTATTTGTTTCTATACTTTATTATACATTTATGAATTTATGAACGGTATATAATATTTTACAGTTTTTAAAATATTTAATCTGTTTTTCTTTTCACTTTATATCATATACATATATACTTAAGATGATAGACGTAAGTAGCCTTAGTTCATTCATTTTTATTAATAACTTCTATAACATATTGAGTTGCAAGACTATTCCTCAACTTAATTTTGTATTGATAGAAATGTAGATTGTTTATAATTTTTTTCCTTTTATAAATAACATAGCTACAAATACTGTTGCAATATGATCTTGGGCACAAAGTTTTCTCTAGGGTGAAGGTAACTAGAAAGGTAAACAAGAGAGACAGAGAACAAGAATCAGAGAGAACACAGAGTTTTATACCAAACAATATAAAAAGAAACAATAAAGGAAAAAAGGGAGAAAAGAAGGAAATAGAGAAGAAATGAAGGAAAAGTTGAAGCAATATGGCATAAAATTAAGATTTTTCAGAAGTTGAGTGGAGGGCACACAGCTGTTCACACTGTGCTATATGATTTCTTAATATATTTGAAACATTTCACATATAAGAAAGAGAGTCTTTTTTTCTTAATGCTTCCTTTCATGAGTTCATCACTTTATGGCATTGATATCATGAGCTCTACTTTTTGTTTCTCTGTAATGGACCATTGTAACTAATCTGTTACAATGTTTCTGAGCTATTTTCTTTCAGATGCAGTTTTAAAATACTACTTAAAAATCGATTTTGTTTCTTGATCCCGTCTGGCTGCCCTTTTTCCTTCCAATAAATAGAATTAGTAAATCTGTTTCTCTGGTTTTGCCTATTTAGGACATTTCATATAAATAAAAGCATACAATATCTGGTCTTCTATGTCTGGCTTCTTTCACTTAGTGTAATGGTTTTGTGACTCATCTACGTTATAGTATATATCACCACTTAGTTCCTTTTTATTGCCAAATAATAGTCTATTGTATAACATACCTAATTTTATTCATCGATCCATAAGGTGATAGACATTCAGGTTTTCAAAAATCAATTGACAAAAATCCTTGTCAAAAATCAGCTGATGGCTGGGCGCAGTGGCTCTCGCCTGTAATCCCAGCACTTTGGGAGGCCAAGGTGAGCAGATCACTTGAGGTCAGGAGTTCGAGACCAGCCTGGCCAACATGGTGAAACCCCGTTTCTACTAAAAATACCAAAAATTAGCCAAGTATGGTGTTGCATGCCTGTAATCCCAGCTACTCAGGAGGCTGAGGCAGGAGAATTGCTTGAACCCAGGGAGGTGGAGGTTGCAGTGAGCCGAGATTGTGCCCCTGCACTCTAGCTTGAGCATCAGTGTGAGACTCTCTCAAAAAAAAAAAAAAAAAAATCAGTTGAGCCTAAATATAAGAAGTTATTTCCAGTCTTTGATTTATATTCCAGTGATCTAAACGTTTAGTCTAAATGTTTAGTCTTATGTCAGTAATGCACTGACTTGATTACTGTTGCTTTGTAGTAAGTTTTGAAATTGGGTTTGAGTGTTACAACTGTGTTCTTCCCATTCATAATATAGATATTATATATTATAGTTTTATATAATAACATGTATTTTCTAATTATTTAATATGTATCAACTATTATATGATATATATTATTATTAATATAACTTATTTTTATGTTGTATTTTTATTTTAAAGATCCAATCACTTTCTTCTATATTGTCTGTTTATTATTATTGCTGTTATTGTATATATGCATCTTTTTAAAATTAATCTCTAAGGTAATATGTAAAATACCTATTTTTCACTTTTCTTGACTTAAATTTCATGTGCTTTAATTCTTTACAGTTTGATTTTTTATAACTCCCAAACAGCATACTGACTAATATTACAAATGCCTGTGTACCTTGCATTTAGAATAAATATCTTTAAATTTTTTTTTATTCTTAGCCTCAAATTTTTGATAACAGAAATGTAAATTTGCCCCAAAGTTATAGTCCTTTTGGATTCCTCCCCATAAGAAAATCAAATGTTCAGCACAGCCTGTGAGAATATATGTATTACTTCTGTCTCTCTCTGTCTCTCTTTGTTTCTCTGTCTCTGGCTTTGGCTCTCTGCCTGTCTGTCTGTTCTTTTCTCTTGCTGATTTTGTCATTCATCCATTTATTCACTGGTTAAGTATATATTGGACGCCAATAAATACTGAGATTTATTCCAAATGTTAAGTATATAGTATTAAAAATATAGGAAAATTTCCTTTCACATTGGAACTTACTTTCTAGTAGAAAAAGTAGTAAACATGATTTTAGGTATAATTAACGCTGTATGAAAAACAGCAATTAGAGGGATGAAAGGTGATGAGATGTGTGTGCGTGTGTATGAGGGGTATTGATTGTGATAAGTTGGTCAGGGAGGGTAGCTATGAGTTGGTTATATTACAGTGGAGACTGAAATAACACAAATAATCAAGAAAATAAAGAAAATGTAAAGGATTAGAATCCAAGCAGAGATTCCTCTTGACTTATAGCACAGTTGCCAGCATTTTGGGCTATTGATTTTCTGCTTGTTTATCTCTGCTGAACTGACTGTGGTCAACAACTATGTGGTGACTGTGGCTTTTCCTCTCCCTTTTACTCCTTAAATCCTTGCTATTTCTGATGATTGAAGGTTGAGTCACAGAAAATGAAAAAACAGCATGTTGGAGTTTTATCTTCCCTTGCTCCATTTTCCCCAAGGACCGAATGGAATTTTCCCTGATTTAGTCACTGGCCTGTCAGCAGTGTTTACCACATTGTTTGGAGAAAAGAGGAGTTGTTGGAGTTTTCTTAAGATTTATGTAAATTATGTTTAATCATAATGCATGAGAATAACGCATCTTGGCCGACATCTTGGCTGGAATATGTGGGAATTGGTGTTCTACTTGATTTATACCATACTTCATTCCATTTGGTAGATAATTACACATTTTATTTGCAGGTAATATCTGTTGCATAATTAAATTATTTTATTTGCATTTTATGTATGTATGTATGTATTTATTTATTTAGAGATGGAGTCTTGCTGTCTTGCCCAGGCTGGAGTGCAGTGGCGCAGTCTTGGCTCACTGCAACCTCTGCCTCCCAGGTTCAAGTGATTCTGCCGCCCCAGGCTCTCGAGTAGCTGGAATTTCTTTCGCCATGTTGTCCAGGTTGATCTTGAGCTCTTGAGTTCAAATGATCCACTTGCTTCAGCCTCCCAAAGTGCTGGAATTACAGGCGTAAGCCACCGCCGGTGGCCTAAATTTGTTTTAAAATTTTATTGATTTTTTTTTTTTGAGAATAATAAGAGGGAAATGGGTGAAAATACGTTGATGCTGACATCTTTTATAGGAAGTTCGTTGTTCAGTTCCCACCTATGAGTGAGAACATGCGGTGTTTGGTTTTCTCTTCTTGTGATAGTTTGCTAAGAATGATGGTTTCCAGCTGCATCCATGTCCCTACAAAGGACGCAAACTCATCCTTTTTTATGGCTGCATAGTATTCATTGGTGTATATGTGCCACATTTTCTTAATCCAGTCTGCCACTGATGGACATTTGGGTTGATTCCAAGTCTTTGCTATTGTGAATAGTGCCGCAATAAACATACGTGTACATGTGTCTTTGTAGTAGAATAATTTATAATCCTTTGGGTATATACCCAGTAGTGGGATGGCTGGGTCATATGGTACATCTAGTTCTAGATCCTTGAGGAATCGCCATACTGTTTTCCATAATGGTTGAACTAGTTTACAATCCCACCAACAGTGTAAAAGTGTTCCTATTTCTCCACATCCTCTCCAACACCTGTTGTTTCCTGATTTTTTAATGATTGCCATTCTAACTGGTGTGAGATGGTATCTCATTGTGGTTTTGATTTGCATTTCTCTGATGGCGAGTGATGATGAGCATTTTTTCATGTGTCTGTTGGCTGTATGAATGTCTTCTTTTGAGAAATGTCTGTTCATATC